>NC_088863.1:38044104-38344104 GCF_032884065.1 Artemia franciscana
TCTTCCTCTATAATAAGTCTATTCTTAGTCACCGAATCAGTTTTAAAAACTTCTGCCAGCTCTCTTTTTATCCTTTGGTAATCGATATTTTCCGCCATTTTTTATAATTTAAAATCTTCTTATTTAGCTCATTTATTGTCCAGTCATTCCATCTATAGCTATAGATTCTTATCACTTACTCGCAGTGGAGACCCAACTGTTAGTACTATTACTAACGTCTCCAAGAGAAGGCGCTAGGCTCGCTTCTCTTCACTTTGTACGGACACAAAACAAACAAGAGAATTCCTTATATAGCACTGACTTAACACACACTAGAGAGAAGGTGCTTGGCTCACTTCTCACCGGGTATTATATACACTATGCACAGACTTCAACTTCTCTTCTTTTGAGATTTTGTTGGTAAGTTCACAAGTTCAGTTTGATTGGTGGCTTACTCTGCCTCCCGTACCTTGATTTAGTTACTGGCATAACCACTGGTACTCCCTCCTTGGGTGGGCTTGGGTACTGGTAGTACGGAGTAGGGCTGTTCTGTCAAGTGAGGGAATGTCTGATGATGCAGTAAACGGTGTTTCGTCTGCACGAGTTAGGTCCAACGCTGGGGGGATCACAGTAGGAGTAACTGCATCGCTTACAGTGCATTTTCCTGGACTACGTCTGTTCTGTACTTGTGTCGATGGCTGTGCATTTGATATGTGTTTCCGATTCCTCTGTAGAATTGTTCCAGCTTCGGTTTCGATATGGTACGATCTAGGGCGTGCTGCTGGTGCTATGATGCTGGCGGTGCTCCACTGGCCATCAGTTTGTTTCTGGTAGGTCACTGTGTCCCCCGAGTGGAGTGCAGCTCTAGACTTGGCATGTTTGTCAAAGTATCGCTTCTGTCTTAACTGGGCCTCTTCCCGCTTCAGCAGGTACTTTTTAGTTGGAACCACCTGCTTCCGCAGGTGCTTTTCTGTGCAGGGTAAGGTGGAGCGTAGTTGGCGGCTCATTAGCAGTTGTGCAGGGGCGGCGTAGTTGTCTACGGGTGTATTTCTGTATTCCAGTAGACCCAGATACGGGTCATCTCCACCTTCACATGCCTTGGTGAAGATGTCCTTACAAGTTTGGACAGCCTTTTCTACCAGTCCATTGGACTACGGGTAGATAGGGCTGGAGGTCTTGTGCCTTATGCCCCATTCTTTGACGAACCATTCAAACTCTGCAGATGAGTATTGTGTTCCGTTGTCTGAGATGATGGTGTGGGGATCCCATGTCGAGCAAAATGTGCTTTTAGTTTACTGATGACTTCTTTGGATGTCAAGTTTTTCAACAGGTCGACTTCAAAGAAGCGGCTGTGGTAATCAACTGTTATAAGATATTTCGCTTCATTCCAATCAAATATGTCTGAGGCTACCTGCTGCCATGGTACTAAGGGAATCTGGGAGATCATGAGAGGCTCTTTCTGGTTGTTACGGCTATGTTTTTGGCAAGTGGGACAGTTTGTGATTAGCGTTTCAATATCACCATTCATCTTTGGCCAGTAGACGAGCATCCTGGCACGTTGCTTTGTCTTTTCCATACCAAGGTGGGAGACGTGAAGTTGCTTGAGGATTTGGGGTCGCATCTTCCTTGGGATAACCATCCTTTCGCGTTTAAATATGATACCATTCATGTATGACAGCTCGTGTTGAAGGTTCCAGTATGCAAAGAGATCTGTAGCACATTGCTTTCTGGTGTTGGGCCAACCGCCTTGTATGGCTTCTCTGAGATGAATCAGGTGCTCATCTTCCTTGGTATGAAGTCGTATTTCCTCAAGTCTTGCATCGCTAACAGGAAGTACGCGTGCAATCTGGTAGACATACACCTCGATTTTTCTATGGAGCTTCTTGTCGATGTCAGGTAGGTGCAGCCTTAATAAAGTGTCTGCGACTACGATTTCTGTCTCTGGTCTGTAACTGAACTCTAGGTCATAGGGATGAATCTGAAGCATCATTCGTTGAGCTCTGGCAGGTGCTTTTTGAAGTGGATTTCGTAGGATGGTTTCAAGTGGGCGGTGGTCTGTGG
Source organism: Artemia franciscana (assembly GCF_032884065.1). Lineage (NCBI taxonomy): Eukaryota > Metazoa > Arthropoda > Branchiopoda > Anostraca > Artemiidae > Artemia > Artemia franciscana. The sequence continues at coordinate 38,046,145 of NC_088863.1, forward strand.
TTACGACAGGAAGTAAGCCTGTCGCTCAACTTAGTGACCAAGGGGATTGATCCTTAACCATAAATAAAAGTTCGAATAGGGATAAATAAAAAGATTTAACCCTGTTTGAATTTTTATTTATCGTCATGGAAAGACAGTGTGGTTTTCGAAATTACTTGCATCGAACCTTAAGTCCCCAATTCTTAAGCAGAGCAGCAATCGACCGCACTACCATTGAATTGGAAGGTAGTTATCCTTCTTAAATTTCAGCCTTAAATTAACCGTAAACACTACGGTGATTTTTACTTTTAACATCAATAACAACACTCCTATGTATCGATCCTGCCAGTCCTCGACTTAAAATAACATTATCTGTAAGGTTGGTTGTCTTATCATCATACGAGTACCATGTTAAATTATGGGCCATTTTAGATTACTGTTCATACAAAACTGTGGCAGTTTATTATCACTGCTAATTCCATTCCCTATGGCAAATTTGCCTAAACTGTGATACAATTTTTTCCTATCTGTACAAACCTGGGTATTAAAGTCTCCTAATAAAAATATCATATTTCTACCTGAGATCGTGTCTGTTTGTTCCTGTAGCCGCAGGTATTAATGAAATTTATCAGTGTCACTACTTTTGCTCATTTCAGTGACTTATTTAAATCACTGAAATTATTATGTCCTCAAGAAAAGCAATGGATTAATAACTTCTTCTCAAGTCTACACAAAGCGCTTAATCCAGGCTAGAAGCCGATTGCAAGAAGTCCTCGGAACTTCCGAATTGGATGGAACCGCAGATTTGCATGCTTGAACCAATCTGATTCACCATATTACAGATGGTTTTCTGCAGTTGGTGATGCTATTTTATCAATACGAGTCGACCTCCTGCACAAGAAAACTCAAGCCTCAGTGTAGCTTAGACTCGCTGTATATTCACACCTGCAAATATAATACTACAATGGGGAGGCAATCCATTATAAACAAAATAGCTTTGAAGAGGTTATTTAGACTAAAAATGCCTACCAAAACCAGGAATATTTATCCATTAATCAAGTTGTGCAATGCTGCGTCGTTTACTAGGGTAAATTTCCTCGAGAGATGCCACTCCTCAAAGTCACCCGTCTGCACTTTTTGTAGTCAAAGGTTCTGGATAGCCAAACTCCTGAAAAGTCCGTACCATGCCACTATTAGGCCGTCCATGCAGGGATTTACATCGGGGAATAGGGATGGGGGAGGAATGTGGTGACAGAGCAAAGACCTCAAACCACCTCACAGCACAGGAACTCTGTTGATTCAAAACAAGAACAAGAAGATTTAAAAGTCGTCAAGTTCTATATGATCACTATTTTGGTTCTTCGATGCCGAAGAGATTCTTCAAAACACAAGGACTATTTTCACCCTTATGCCGTGTTTCTAAATACAGATGCAATCTTTCGACGGCTAGATTTACATTTATTTATTTATTATGCTGAAGCACTGCCTTAAGATTGTTGTGGTTTTCTTTGCTGTAACATGATAGTCTCTTTTTCGCTCTTTCATATAGATTTTTCAATTTGCATAATTTGATAGATTATCCTTGGATTTTTACTTTAAGTGTTTTATAATTACTTTGTAATTGAATATCTGCCAGTGATTCAGAAAGAACTAAAATGGAGTAATATATCTAATAACGGATAAATACTTTTAATTAGGACTTTATATTTAATTAATATATTATTTGAAGTTTTTACCGTCATTATATATGTTATTGGTACTATAATAGTAAATAGAAAGACAGTGTTATAAGAATACTTAATAATAAAAAGGAAAAACATATACGAATTATAGACACAGATAAATTGTACGTCCGCCAACAAACTTAGGTTGCAAGAAGTGTGTGCCTCTGTTGCAGTAGTTTGCGATATTTTTATAACAATATTGAAGCATTTTTGTTGTCTTTATTAAAATAGGTACACTAGCTAGGGTTGATTTTTTTTCCGTCGGGGATAAAATCCTCACCATACATATTCCCACTTATGATTTGCCACTTAAGACATGGTCACTTAAGATTTTACTATATGGACGGTGGATGAATTTTTATTCATTTTGTAACTTCTTATTTTTCCCTTCTTTATATCTCTGACCATGGGGACATTGAAGAAGGATGACTAATATTTATCTAATTTTTCGCTATGTGTTCGTGCAGAACCTAGTCTTGAAATGTTTAGTCCAAACATCACATTTACAATTCCTACAACCTCTAGCGATGATCTTGCAAGTCCCCTAGTGACCGTAGAAGGATTTTGATGAGGTAGCCAGTTCCATCAATGCTAGTAAATGCTTTACCCACTTTCAAACGAAAGTGTAATTTTATCCCTGACAGAGTTGGGGCGACATGAGTCACCAGGAAACATGTCGGTGAGACTGTATAATTGAACGAACATAAAATGTGTATATGCATATTAATTTATTTATCTGTAATTTTTCCCCGAAAATGGTGCTATAATTTTTCTGAAAATTAGTATATTATCGTTTTCCGTTGGGAAAACACGATTTAGATAGGTCAAGAGTTAGAAAATTCGTTTAGGGTCTTAATTTAAAAAAAAAAGTTTTTCATGCCAACGACGTCATAATTACTCGGAAAAGAAGGCCACTATCAAGAATATCAAGAAAAAATAATCGTACGCGATAATCATTCTATGTACATACATAATTGTGATCAAGCGTATTTTATTCTCAAAGGCCCATTCACAATGTGATATTACTAATGCCGATATTCAGCAAGGACTAATTTGAGACAATCAGATTTTTCATAGGTTTTTCTGATTGGCTGAATATTCCATTGAAAACTCTGATTGGCTCAAGTTAGCGTTAGCTTAATCGGTACCAGTAAATCTGTTTGCGAGTGGGCCTTAATCGTTGTAAAATAACATCTTTGATCTACGGAAAATCGTGTTAAGTAACATCCGTATTCACTCGCATATTTACCTCCACATACCCATTGTCAGTATAAAGTTGACATTGCTAAACTCCATGAAATTTTAGGTGTGGATGGAAGAGATGGTGTAGATGGCCTGAAGGGGGAAAGAGGAGAGCCTGGATTTGCAGGAATGCCAGGTAAGCATTTAAAATTTTGGAAAAACAAGAAAGAACGAGCTGCTTGTTGTTTTTTATTTATTTATTCATTTACTGAACTTGCACCAAAATAAGTTGTAAACAAAATGTATAATTTTTTAACTTGTACACTATAAAGTTGTACACTTGTACACTGTAAGGAGCGACCTGACTCAATTGTAACCGAAGCTCTAAAAAAAGAATTTTGATACCGATAGATATAAAAAAAGAATCAGCTCATTATGCTGGTTTCAAATATATAAGTTTCATTAAGTTTAGTCTAACTCATTAACGGCTACGAGCCTGAGAAAATGTCCCTGCTTTTCGAAAAATGGAGGAATTGCCCCATAAAAGTCATAGAATCCTAATGAAAATCACACCTTCAGATTCCGCGAATCAGAAGACCTTACTGTAGAGGTTTCAAGCTCCTATCTGAAAAAATGTGGAATTTTTTATTTTTGGAACAAATAAGATCACGGATGCGTGATTATTTGTTATATATATTTTTTTTCCCAAGTGTGATCATATCAACCCAGTGGTCCTAAAATATCTTGAGAGGGCTCATTCGAACCGAAATTAAAAGTTCTATTGTCCTTTTTAAGGGACCAAAAAGATTGAAGGGCAACTAGGCCCCCTCCCCTGCGCTCCACCCCCCCCCCACAAAAAAATCTCCCGATCAAAATTCTTATATAGTCATTTTGTTTATCATAGTTAAAAGACCCAATAGCTATGCCTTTGGATATAAAATGAACCCCTACCCCACAGCCCCAGGAGGAAGGTCTTTGAGTTATAAAATTTGCCCATTGTTTACGCAAAGTATTTGTTATTGGGAAACAGCCATACATTTCATGGTGGGGGTACAAATTGTATGCTGGGGTTTTTCCATAAGGAGGGAAGTTCCGAAGGTGTGAACTTGTCAGGGGAAGTTATACAACGGGGAATTTGCAAGAATTCCTAAGTAAAATTGTTTTTTACATCGCTTTCTTTCTCTTTTCCGTCTCAATTTTACGCGTGGAGATGTTAAGGGTAATTATCGTGGGTAAATTTTCATCGGATTTAAATGGGTAGAGGGTTTTTCCGCGGTGAAGGTATTCCCCCGTGGAGGCGAGGACAGATTTCCTGGGATCATTTTAAAAACGATCCGAAGATAAATAAAAAAAGCAAGTATTTTTCTGAAAGTAAGGAGCAACAATAAAACTTAAAACGAACAGAAATTATTACATATATGAAGGGTGTTGCCTCCTTCTCAATACCTCACTCTTTACGCTAGAGTTTGAATTTTGTCCCAATTCTTTAAGAACGACTCCCGAAACACAAGGGTCATTTAATTAGAACAGCTAGAAACTTTTCTAAAAGTGCTAAAAAACTTTAGCGTAAAGAGTGAGATGTTGAGTATTTCTGTTCGTTTTAAGTTTTAATTTTGCTCATTACTGTCAGTTGAAAAAACTTGTTCTTTTTATTTAAAACTCTTTCAGAGCCAAATTCTTTTTCATTCTTTTGGATTAGCTCTTCCAAATTTTTTGATATTTTACGTTTATGTAAATTGCCTTATAGATTTTTTTATCTTATCTTTTTGTTTTATTTCTTTCATTCTATCGGACGATGGAAAATTTGGACCATTTAGAGGATTAAATAAAACATTAAGTTTTCCCCCTCTTCGACACCTCGCTCTTCACGCCAAGGTTTTTTAATACTTTTGAAAAAGCTTCTTATTGTACTAATTAAACGACCCTTGTGTTTCAGCAGTCGTTTTTAAAGAATTGGGATAAAATTCAAACTTTAGCGTAAATAGCGAGGTGTTGAAGGGGGTGGGTGGAAATCCTCTTCATATACGTAATAATTTCTGTGTATTTTAAGTTTTAATGTTACTACTTACTTAGAGTTGAAAAAACTTTTTTTATTTAATTTTTGGTCGTTTTTAAATAATGCAAGGAAATCTGACCCCATCTCTTCGGAGAAATCCCCCTCCCCACGCAAATATCCTCTAGTCAATTAAATCACAGGGAAAATTTACCCCTGGCAATTACCCTTAACAACTCCACGCGTAAAATTGAGACGGAAAAGAGAAAGCAAGGAATTCTGGCAAATTCTTCTAGTGTATAATTTCCATTGGCGTCGTTTTTTTCGTGGGGGAAGGGGCATTTGCCCCCCCCCAATAGGTTGGAGAAAAACTATAATTCATTAAGTAAATGTAAAACTGTTGATCTTTTTAAGCTTTAAATTTGCTCTTTACTTCGACCAGATAATTGTTTTTAAATTAATCCCAGCTCGAATTTTAACGTAAAAACGCAAATATAGTGGTCTATTGTGCTTCTTCATTAAAATTTATGCAAATATACCACCTTTGAAGTCTTATCATGAAGGAAATAGGTCATCTCTACTTCTTATACATGATCAGTGTAACATCAATCTGGGAGAATTTTGCTGTTGCTTGCACGTCTAGTGCCTATAATACACCAAACAGTTCGTGCTAACGAACTGTAGTAAGGAGCGACCCGGCTCAATAGTAACCAAAACTTTAAAAAACGGACTTTTGGTACCAATAGTTACATCAAAAGAATTGCATTTCAATGCTGATTTCAAATATATAAGTTTCATCAAGTTTAGTATTACCTATCAAAAGTTACGAGCATGAGAAAATTTGTCTTATTTTAGAAAACAGGGGGGGGGGACAACCCTTAAAAGTCATACAATCTTAACGCAAATCACACCATCAGATTTAGTGTATCAGAGAACCCTACTGTAGAAGTTTAAAGCGCCTATCTACAAAAAAGTGGAATTTTTTTTTTCCAGAAAGCAGATCACGGATGCGTGTTTATTTGTTGTTGTTTTTTTCCAGGGGTGATCGTATCGACCCAGTGGTCCTAGAATGTTGCAAGACGGCTCATTCTAACGGAAAATAAAAGTTTTAGTGCATTTAAAATAATTTAATAATAAAATAAAATAAACACGCATCCGTGATCTGCTTTCTGGCAAAAAAATACAAAATTCCACATTTTTGTAAATAAGAGCTTGAAACTTCTACAATAGTGTACTCTGATACGCTGAATCTGATGGTGTGATTTTCGTTAAGATTCTATGAATTTTAGGGGTTGTTCCCCCCTATTTTCTAAAATAAGGCAAATTTTCTCAGGCTCTTAGCTTTTGGTGGGTAAGATTAAACTTGATGAAACTAATACATTTAAAATCAGCATTGAAATGCGATTCTTTTGATGTAGCTATTGGTATCAAAATTCCATTTTTTTGAGTTTTGGTTACTATTGAGCCGGGTCGCTCCTTACAACAGTTCGTTACCACGAACTGTTTGAAAAATAAAAAAATCGCGCATTTTGCTGATGGAGCGTGGAGCCTCTACAGTAAGGTTTCCTGATACTCTGAATCTGATGCTAAGATTTTTCTTAAAATTCTATGTCTTTTAGGGGGTGTTTTTCCCTTTTTATGAAAATCAGGAAAGTGTTCTGAGGCTCGTAGCCTTGAATAACTATGACTAAACTTAATAAGACTGAAATATTTGAAATCAGCACAATAAGCCGATTCTCTTGATATATTTATTGGTATCAAACTTCCGGTTTTTAGAGTTTTGGTTAGTATTGAGCCGCGTCGCTCCTTACAGTCGTCACCATGAACTGTTTGATTCAATAAATTAAAAGTCATATTACGAGCCTTAACCTCGGCTGATCATCTCAGAGACAAAGGGTGCATTAGCGAGTTCTCTCAGGGGACTCGTTATCATTGGAAGGTATTGAGAATTTCTAGTTTAACTATGAAATTTGATTGAAAAGATAGTGAAAGTGTGTCGGAACGGTTTTTATGGCACTTGATACTTACCAAGTGACATATAGCGATCGCAAATTTTGTCGGTCTGTCAGTCTGTCGATCTTTCCCGGTTTTGCTAGTTTAGGCACTTCCAGATATGCTAGGACGATGAAATTTGGCAGGCATATCAAGGACCAGACCAAACTAAATTAGAAATAGTCTTTTTCTCGATTCGACCATCTTGGGGGAGTTAGGGGGGATCCAGAGCTTTGGTGAGTTCGGCGCTTCTGGACGTGCTAGAACGATAAAAATTGGTAGTTTTGTCAGGGACCTGCAGAAATTGACTTGATAAAGTCGTTTTCCCTGATTTGACCATCTTGGGGGCTGAAGGGAGAGGAAAAATTAGAAAAAATTAGGTATTTTTAACTTACAATTGGGTGATCAGATTTTAATGAATTTTGATATTTTGAAGGACCTCGTGTCTCAGAGCTCTTATTTTAAAACCCGACCGGCATTAAGCCTCTGATTTTCCTTTTAAATCAATCTATTGATTCTTAGAATTTTGCAAGAGTTCATATTGTAAGAGCTCTTGGCTCTTCTGACCTCGTCACAAATGCAATATGAGATCTTAGCTGTTGTTAATTGAGTGAAATTGAAAAAGCTGTGAAATTGATCAAATGACTTTTTTTAGGTAATTTTTGGAGTTTTTCAAGCAAGTATGCAAGAACATTTCTAGGGATTGCCCTTTCCTAAACTATAAAAGGGAAAATCTGCTCCGTTTAATCCAAAACATTACTCACACTTTTGACACAATACGAGAAAAGTTAAATAGTTTTTCTAAGATTCTCGGAAGCTTATAGTTTTCTGTCAGTCATTCGGATCGCTTATCCAAGCTCTACAAGTTATAGCAAGACAGCTTGATCAATCCTAAATAGTTTGGTCAAACAAACTAAAAACTTTCACAATGGACCAGATTGGGTGGTCTTTTAAGGTGTCGAAAACCCTTAAAGAATTAAAATTGAATATTTGTGGGCATCAAGCCATAGCTAATTGTAAAAAAACCCAAGACAGATAGTCCAATTGAGTGAGAGGCATATCTGGCATTAACCCCCCCCCCCCCTTATTAGGATTGTATAAATTCGAGACAAAATTTAAAACTTGTCAAAACGTAAATATGATACTTTTTAGTCTGGATTTCAATCTATAAAATGTTCCTTGGATACCAGTGTGTTTTATTTATGGTTCGTGCTCTTTGTAATTCTATTGCAACATTGGATGCACAAAATGAGGTCTTCAACTCCCCAGCTCCCCTATTTAGCGGCAACGGTAGGTTTGCTGCACCTCATTTGAAGTGAATTCGTGCCAGAATCTGCATTCTGTGGGATTGGAGGATCGAAGTTATCTCATATCCCCACAAACACCCCCACCCTCGCACTCCCAACTTCTTTTCACAAAAAAATAGTTTTATTTTTAAAATAGTATTTTATTTGAAACTGAATCGAGATAGGATTTTTAATTTAGTATTATTAGAGGACTGAAGCAGTCGTCACAGAAAATCTGATGGTCAGACCAGCCGTAGCGAAATAATTTTTATCGGAAGGTTCAGGTTGGGAGTTCGGTAACGATAGTAGAATATTTGGCGTATGAGTAGGTAGTTGTGGTAAAGGTGAGCAGTAGGAAGAGTCTTTGTTGTTGTTGTTTTTTTTTACTTCGGAGAAAATCAACCATCAACTGAGGAAATATGTTTCAGTCCTTGCCTCTTGAGTATACACAAAACCTTGTTAAAATAAACACTTTGCAAATATACCCTTAATTTGTATCCATTTTGGACTTATATTACTATATTTGCTACAGATTTCCAATAGACATTCTTAAAAATTTAAATACCAAATTTGATGAAAATCAAAACTGCTATTTTGGGTGTTTCGATTTTGGACTTGTATCTTATAGTATCATCCTCAGGTTATTTCTGGCAGTAAGCTTACAAAACGTAAATATTAACTTTATTTAAAATGGAAAACAATTTCTGAAAACCTACAAAAGTGTTTTGATGAATGTATTTGGGGTTGTGGGCGGGGCAGCGTATAGGGAATGTGATGGATGTGGCTTGGGTTCAAAGGATCCAACTCCGGTCCCAATAATACAGATAAAATCTTCGCCTGACCACCTTCAACAAGGCGAGACATGTCCTACATTAATCAAATATGTACTTAATTTCATTAGACTTTGGTCGTCTGTATTACAATATAAGCCTCATATGTGCAATCGAATTAATTTCTCTTTCAAATATGAGCATGGAACGACTTAAAATTCAAAACGGGGAACAATTTCACCAGTGAGGATGGGGAATTTCCCCCCATAAACCCTAAGAGCAGGATAAAGTAAAATTTCACTTCTTAATGCTGATTTCAAAGAGTTTCGGTTTATAAGAGGGTGGCGGGATTTAGGGTTTTCGAAAAGAGGGTTGTGGGCGATCTTAAAATCTCCGAGTCTATGACCGAAATCTTTCAGCCTTCGGCATTGACATTCTGGATTCTTGCTTAAAATCCGTGTACTAGGATCCAGTTGTCACTGACATTGCTTCAATGGTCCTCATCAATGTATGGAAACTTCTTGTATACTGTTCGGAAGTTTTGTTTCTATTCTAATATTTTCTTGGAATAGATTATGGATATGGCACACATAAGAATCTGAGAAAATTATGATTTTTCCATGTAATTGGACAACCAACATCACTATCTTGCCCAGTAAGGGTTTTAGAATTTAAACTGCGAATAGATTTTCGGGTGTGACAATCTCAATTCGGTTGTAGCATTCTCAATTCTAAAAAAAAAATCAGTTGCAAATTTTCGATATCAATGTTAGAACTGGTTCAAGAATAGGTCTCATTGTTTCGATTGGAAAAAGATTTCTCCCCATAATAATCTACACATAAGACATACATTTACATAGCTTCAATATTTTTAATGGATTTTTCAGTCCTTGAAGTAAGACACCAGTTATTTCTAATGATGTAATTAACCCTTGACTCGAAATCCCCAGGTGATATTGACACGTGTCTATGTGGAATGTTTCTGACCTACAAATTTGGGTGAAAATTAAAGAGAAGGCTGTATTTCAAAGTTCTAAATTGCATTAAGCATATAAATTTATCTGTCAAGCAAGCCATTTCAGAGGAAATTGTGGCAAAGATCAATTGCATTTTTAAATTTCACAATTTGCTCGTAACTTATGTCTGCTTTGCTTCGAAATGAACATTTAGTACTCCCGTACAATCCAGAAAACAATCGAGAAGTGATGTTAGGTTAACCATAATGACAAGCGTTGTTTAGGAGACTAGGGAAGAAAAGACGATTTGAAATTGAAATAAACCAATTATATTCAAAATTGCTATTTCCCAAGTAGGGATAGCTCTGTGCCACGGTTTGTTGATTAAATACCAAGGGGCTCTACCCTTGGGGTCTCTGACGCCAGTACACTCGTTTTGTTGTGCATTTCTGGCCTTTGGCTGGCTTTGACTGATATTGTGCCTTATGCAAATTTCCCCAGATTCCTGCGTCTACCAAATTGCTTGAAAGTGTTTATTAAACCCCCTTTGCCCCTGCTTTGAACTTTAGCTCTGCGCCTGCTTTTGATTTATATTGCTTGCTTAATTTATATTGACTGAGGGCTCCCCTCTGTGCTTGTAGCCTGTTTGTTTTATTTATTTGACATCTGAATTCCTTTGTGATTTGATTTTGTTGATTTACCTGACTATTTTTAAATCATTGTGTTTTCCTTTTCCTTCTTTTGCTGTTCTTTTTTTTTGTGATGTCTGACAGGTCAGTTAGTATCCCCAAATACATAGTTATTATGATTTTCGACTATGTTGAATAAAATGGCTATCTCAAAATTTTGATCCGTTGACTTTGGGAAAAAATGAGTATGGGAGGGGGCCTAGATGCCCTCCAGTTTTTTTGGTCACTTAAAAAGGGTACTAGAACTTTTCATTTCCGTTAGAATGAGCCCTCTTGCGACATTCTAGGACCACTTGGTCGATACGACGACCCCTGGGGAAAAAAACAAACAAACAAATAAACACGCACCCGTGATTTGTCTTCTGGCAAAAAATGCAAAATTCCACATTTTTGTAGATAGGAGCTTGAAACGTCTACAGTAGGGTTCTCTGATACGCTGAATCTGATGGTGTCATTTTCGTTAAGATCCTACGACTTTTAGGGGGTGTTTCCCCCTATTTTCCTAAATAAGGCAAATTTTCTCAGGCTCGTAACTTTTGATGGGTAAGACTAAACTTGATGAAACTTATATATTAAAAATCAGCATTAAAATGCAATTCTTTTGATGTAGCTATTGATATCAAAATTCAATTTTTTTGAGTTTTGGTTACTATTGAGCCGGATCACTCCTTACTACAGTTCGTTACCACGAACTGTTTGATTCGCTCACTATACAATTGAAAGCAAGATTTCCTTGAATACAAAACCAAGTAAAATTTCAGTTGTTCCAATGGTTTTCTATAATAAAAATATTTTTTTTTTTAATAAGTTACAACCCAATCCCCTTGATAGTAGTTTGTGGTTGTGTCAACCCTTGAGGCATTGTTTTGTGTAGTTTGGACTATTTTGAACAAAATCGCTATCTGACGAATCTGAATTTCATTCAGATTTGTTTGGTGAAAAGAAGGCTAGTCAGGGAAGGGGGGAGGGCTAGTTGCACTCCATCGGTTTTTACTCCTAAAAAGGAACTAGAACTTCTAATTTTCAACCAAATGAGCCTCTTCTAAAGTTAAACAACCGCCCTTTCCCTAAAAACCTTAAATGCCTCTAGGGACATAACTTGAGACCCTTGCTCCCAGTCTCTGGCATTTTCTTTAACCCCAAAGACTTTGTTATATAATATCTGGACTATTTTGAATAAAATTGCTATCTCAAAATGTCTATTAGATGCATTTCTAAAGTGTGTGGGGAGTTATCTGCTCCCGATTACTTTGGCTCTTAAAAAGGGCACTTGAGCTTCTGATTACCAATCTAATAAACCTCCTTCAAAGTTTATACGACCACGCTCTCTATAGAAACCCATATGCCCCTAGGGCAAAACTTACAACCCTTGCCCTGAGGGATGTGGGGCTGTCGTCCTTAAAGACATAACTTTGGAACCTTTCAACTACGCTGAACAAAATTCATATCTAAAGATTTTGATCGGAAGTGCTTGGGGAAATGATGGGCGTGGGGGGGGGTCTATTTGCCGACCAATCACTCTCGACCATCAAAAAGAGCACTAGCCATCTCAATTTACAATCAAATGAGCCCTTTTTGAAGTTTCTACCACGACTCCTTCTGTGGAAGGTGCCCTGGTCTAAAACAAAAATAAATAAATAATACGTTGTGCCAACATCTTTCTTAACTTAGATAGCGCTAGTGCGCTGCCCATAATAGCCGTTTTCATGGAATCTTTTTGTTGTTGTTTTTTTTTACTTTTTTTTCATTTACTCTTTTTCTATCAGGGGGGGATAATTTCCAGAGGGTATTTTATGGGGTATTTTCCGCGGGGGGTAAGTTTTGTGGGAGATATTCTCAGGGGAATATTTTACGAGGACATTTTCCGCGGAGGGAGGGGGGGGGAAGGGGTAAATGAGTCTCCAAAATATGTTGTTCGTGTTCCCTATTTTCACCTTTTTCTGTGATATTTACGTTTGTTTGCTTTTGTTTTTGGTCTTTAAATTTGTGTAAGCTGAAGATTAGTACTTGGAAAAGATATTATTCTTCATTATTTGGGATTGAAGTAGTTAAATAAAGAAAACAGCTGAAAATAATTACAAAACAGGGCTTTGGCATAATTGCCCCTTGAAATGGCATTATTTTATAGGTGCGTGATATGTTAGCAGGAATTAATAAGCCTTCCGATCATACTTGATACTATTCATGGTAATATTGTAAATTAGTCTCCACTTCTTTGAAAAGCCTCTTTTTGCTTAAGGTATTTCCTTTTGCTCAAGGCCCTCTTAGCCCTGGATGATTTTGCCATTATAGAGAATAAAAGTGAGTAAGAATAACAATTTGCTTAAAAAACTTTAGAATAAAGGCAGACGTTTATCTAACACTACATAATATCTGGCTTATCACTATTACTTTCTTGATTTCAAGGAATCGATATACATACAATGAAATTTATAAATAACATGAAATGGGAATTTCATATTTTACGCCCCCACCCAAGCTCCATAGTTTTTCCAAACTTTTTATTATAGTTGATGTCACTGGGTCCTATTTTCTATAGAAAAAAAAATTTCGATCTAATTCAAAAAGTGTTCCTAATATCAAAACTTTTTTGTTTTAAGGCTCTTTTGGATCTTTCTCTAAGTGCTAGATAATGTTTTCAGTAGAATTTAGGTTGATCGGAGTCAAAAGGGTGAAATTATATGGTCCCACCCTAGCTTTTCCGAAAACCTGTGGAAATAAGAAGTATATTTTTGTCCTAATGACCTATAGAGCATGCTTTAATATATTCCAGTCGATCCATCTAGCCTTTCCTGAGATGGCTCTGATATGTCCTTTCACCTTTAAGCCGTGACTAGAAAACCGTAAACTGGCTTTGAATGCTGGTTATCTTTCTGACATCTGACATCTATAAGATGGGCGTTTCGTGACTAAAAATTGCTAAAATCTTATCCGTGGCAACCCAGTTAAATAATAGTTTAAGCAAAACAGACAGGAATAGCAAAACTTAATAGAAAAATTTATATTTATGGTAACGCTTACTCCAGAGTCATCGGGGGCTTCAAAGTTATGTCAATTCTTTAGGAGGATTCCGTCATTAGTTTTATGATTTTCGGCTTGTTGAACCGTTCTCCATCAACTTTGCAATAAACTGCATCACCAGATGGTTCTTGTCGGAACGAAATGGTAGGACGAAAATGTCGCATTTCTTCGAGGACTGGTTAGCGAACCTAAACATGAGTAATTTTTTTATTTCAGGCAAAACCATTGAACACAGTAAGTAAACGCCCGCACTTGCTTGTTAATTTGATTTAGGGAAAATAAATTGTCATTGTATCTTACTAATGAACCAATTCGTTTTTACCACTACATAAGTGTGGATAAGGCCTCTGTCCTCCCGCATTTTCTCACCCTTGCTCCATTTTTTTTATTAATATTAAAGAATTTTGAATTTGCTGATTTAAGTATTCAAAAAATTTACCTCGCCCTCTCTTTGGACTAGCAATCATTCCTTTTCTTCTCCGTATGGAGTGGCTAAGCCTGTGATCACAGTGTAAAAAAGAAACGGCAGCATGAAATATGAAATCTGATTGTTGTGGGGACCCATGTGAAGGACTTTGCATTTTGATGGGTTGAACTACATCATCCAGGTGGAAGCCCATAAGGAGAGACTATTCAAGTCATTTTGCAGGGTTCCATTGGCAATTCCAATTAGTTTGCTGTCATCAGCGTAGAGAGTGATGAGGTTTTGTAGAACATCCTCACAATAATTATTATATATATATATATATATATATATATATATATATATATATATATATATATATATATATATATATATATATATATATATATATATATATATATATATATATATATATATATATATATATATATATATATATATATATATATATATATATATATATATATATATATAGAAGTGGGTGGGGCCAAGGATGCTTCCCTGGGGTACCCCACTTATAACTGGTGCAGGCTCTAAAAATATGGGGCCTCCACTGTCAGAGTAGACCTTCTGGATCCGGCCAATCAGAAACGATCTTATCCACTCCACAGTGTCAGCATAGACTCCATATGCATGGAGCTTATGTAAAAGGTATTTGTGGACAACTTTATCGAAGGCCTTGGCTTGGTCGAGTTACAGGACATCAACCGCTTTACCTTCCTCAATTAATTTAGTGACTATATCATAAGAATGGATCAGGTTTGTCTCAATAGACCGACTCCTTCTGAAACCATGTTGAGATTTCGACAGTAAGCCATTTTTTTCAAGGTGGTTAATAATAGCGTCATTGAAAATACTTTCGAGCAGTTTAGAAATGACTGATGTGAGACTAATAGATCGGTAATTTTCAGGGTTATTTTTATCTCCCTTCTTGAAAACTGAAACTATATTGGCCGATTTCCAATCAGCTGGTACCACCATCATCCTTATGGACATCTTAAAAATATCAGCCAGTGGCATGTTTATTCATTTCTTTATCTTAATCATCCAGTTTATTTCATTTCTGTTCGTTTCGGGTTTCATTTTATGCTTCGACAGCAAAATATTTTAGCCTGTTTTAAGCTTGACTTGCATATTAGACTTAAGCTTTATTCGTTTTCAGATTTATTTATTCATTTATGCTAGTACTTGTTGTATGTTTTTTGTTATGATTGTATACTTAATTTCCGTTCGTTTTGCGTTTCATTTATTCTTTAATAGTAATTTCTGGTCGTTTTAAGTTTGACTTACTATAGGTTTCTATTTCTTCTGATCTTAAGGTTAATATGACCTTTACTATTCTTTACTTTGACTTAGGACTTCCCATGCCGGTTGGCACATATGTGGCAACGATTCCTCTCCATGATGACCTCTCCAGTGTCTTCAGAAAAAATTCGTCAAGGGTTGTCCTTGAGAACGCTGTGCCTTTTTTTAGGCATTGTCAAAGTGTAACCTTCTGTCGTCCGTGCCATCGAACTCCTGGAGGTGTCCAACACCAAACATTATGAGGCAGATAATTACTGTCCATTCTAACCATATGTCCCCAATTTCTCCACCGACTACTTATTACTTTATCAATAATGAGTCGCCGTTTAGTCTTCTCTCTAATGAATGAGACGGTAATTTTGCCGTCCAGCTGATTCCGAGAATTCGTCGAAGACAATTATTTTCAAAACTTTTGATTCTTTTCTCTAGCTTTTTTTTCAGCACTCAGCTTTCAGAACCATACATTAGTACTGATAGGACTTTACTGTTGAAGAGCCCCAGTTTCAGCTTCAAAGAGAAACTGGCACTTCTCCGAACGTTTCTTAACTTATCAAAGGTGCTTCCTGCACACGCAATACGTGTGGCAACTTCATGCTGGGCTTCCATCGGTGCTAATTAGACTCCCAAGATATCTAAACATCACTACATCTTAAATTTTCTTTGCTTTAACTATAAGTGGCACTGCAGATAGTTTATTAGCATTATTGCAAATGACTTTCGTCTTTTGGGTGCTTATTGTCAAACCTATTCGTTCACCTTCTTTCGAGAACTTCATGTTCTAATGAAGCTCTAATTGTGAAAGGAGCGTTATATCGTCTGCGAGTAAGCATCAAATAAAGTGGGAGTTTAATTCAACTAGATGTCACCCATGAAGATGCAAGTCTGGAGGATAAAATCAATGAGCTTAGTGAACAGTACTAGGGACAGAATGGGCCCCTGTCAAATGCCTGAGTGGACTTTGAACCAGTCAGTCAAGTCCCCATCATGAGTTAAAACAGCAAACATTTTCTCACCATACAGCGTCATTATAATATAACAGTTTTATCAGGGAAGCCATAGTAGCGCAATACTTCCCACAATGAATCTCTATGGACTGAGTTGAAAGCCTTCAAGAAATCGCTGAAAGCCATTATGACTCCAGTCTGCCATTCATTTGACTCTTCAATAAGTATTCTAAGACTAAAGATCAAGTCAGCACATGACCTACTTGGTCAGAAGTCATGCTGTTCATCTCCGAGTATGGCGTTAACTTTTGTTTGGATACGATTCAAAATGACTTGAATCTTTGCTTCCTGCAGACTATAGGGCGATGCCTCACCAAACGTTGCATTCAGCAGTTCAACCCTTCTTAAGTAGTTTTACTGTAATCCCTTTCTTCCAATCTTTGGGAATATTCTCAGTGTCCTATATCTGCATTAGTATTTGGTGTAGCGGCTCAGCTGTACCAGCACCGTATTTCAATAGTTGGGGATGTATACCATCAATACAAGCTGCTTTTCCATTATTTAGTTCACGTAGTACTTTATTTCATGTAAGCTAATTGGCTTTGTATTAATGACTAACTGGAAAAAGGGTCAACCATCTGGGGGGTCTGCAGGATCTGCAGTAGGGGCAAAGATTAATATTTCGTGGAAATACTCTTTCCATCTATTATCTATTTCTTTTTTGTTCGTTAGCAGTCGTCCCTATTTACTCTCAATCACAGTAGCAGACTTTTTGAAGTCTCCTTTGATCTCCTTTGTTATGCGAGAAACTGTCCTGTTATCACCTTTACTATCAACAGCTTCGGCAGCTTTGGCCTCGAGGAAGCAACGTCTATCTGCTCTTATCTTCTTTGTACTTATTCCTTAGATGGTCCTTATATTCAGAGGTGGCATTGAGGTCGCAGGGGTTTGGTTGAATTTTCACTCCTTTCTGGACCGACATACGTTTCCAAGAAGGATTACTTATCCACTGTTCCCTTTTCTTTTTTTTAGCAAAACTACGAGTCTCTTCAGCTATACTTTGCACATTTTCCACGGTCTAGGTCCATGCTTCACCAGCAGACACTTACTTCTCCTCGCAATCAAGGCTAGAAAACTTATTAGAGAAGAATAAACAGAAGAATTTCTCGGATATCTTTGTCCCTTAGCTTCTGCACATAAAATACTCTCAGATTTCTTTTGTACTTCACAATAGCCCTTAGCTTCAGCTCAAAACAGGCAATCCCTAGTTAGTGATCTCGGAACGAATCTGCAACACGGAAAGAGCGCACTTAATCGGAACATCGTCTTTGTCGCTTCCTGATCAAAAGGCGGTTGATTTGGTTTCTTCTCATTCCGTCAGGGGAAGTCCAAGTATGCTTGTGGATTTCCCGGTGGGGAAACCATAAGCCACCAACAATTAGACCATGGCAAGTACACATATCTATCAATCGCGCACCATTACCATTTATGACACCCAAACCATGTTGTCCAATCACTTCCAGGTATAACTTTGGCTATTACCAACTTTAGCTTCACGCTTCTTTCCTGTACCAAAAAAGAAAACTTCATAGTCATCAACTACAATAGATCCAAAAACCTGTCAATCTAGCTTCAAATAAGGCCACTATGTCAAAAATACATGTTTGAAGAGTTCTTATTACACCTTCCATGCGACCAGGTTGCGTATCAGGGTTCACAGTGTGGACATTCAAAACTGAGAGACGTTATACGTTTCAAAACGTCGGTTTGTTATACAAAATTCTGTCCAGGAACGGTTGGAAGTCGTTTTGGATGAGATCAAATTGGGTCCGAGGCTTTTCGCTTTCATTTTATGAATCAGTAAATTTTTACAGGGATAGGGTATTAACCTATCACCCAACCCTCCTTCTTTCCTAGCTTGGGACAGGCTGCTCATCAAAACCCCGAAAGGCAAGGATCTTCACAGGCGGAGTTATAAGAGACCTTCTTATTCGGATTTTTTTTTTTTTTAATTAATTTCTGTTCGTTTTCGATTGCCAAGGTTTCAAGGTTTTCAAAATTCCCTATTTCAAAATAATTTATTATTCCAAACTAAATTAATAGTTTTGACCAGAACTAATAATATTAAACTTAATATTTGATATATAATGATAATGTCTGGAAACTCACCACCTAAAGATTATGTTTTACCCCGGGCCAGATTTAAAGATTCGACGCTTCTAGGCCCAAGCGCTTTGTCGATCTGTTTTCGCAAAATCTTCGGGAAATCCTCAAAATTTTGGGAATAGTGAAAGCCACAGGGCCTAGTTGATGTACTGGTAAATCCTGGCCTGGTTTCACTACAGTTTTTATTTTATTTTCAATGTTGTAGTAAGAGCAAAAGAAAATATTTGTTATATAATTCATTCTAGCAAAGCGCCGAATACGCAGTAGGCCTTACGCTTTTACCGTTAGGGAAACAGACAGTAGCCATACTCTTATTTGTAGTGAAGAATATAGGTGTCTTGAACAGTCCTGAAAAGAGCTAGTAAAATTAAACTGAATTCTTATGATTTTTGGGATAGAATATCGTTAATGAGTTTTTGGCTGGGGGAGGTATGGAGGGAACGGCAGGGGTCAGCTCCTATGATTTTTGGAATCAAATATCATTAATAAGTTGATTTTTTTTCGGGGGGGGGGGGGTGGGTCTAGCCATGGAGGGAAAGCCAGGTGTCAGTCCCTATATTTTATGATTGATTAATATTTAGGGAGAAGGGAGGGGTATGTTCCATGAAGGATCAGGGATCAGCTCCCATCAGTTTTGGAATAAAATATTGTTAATAAGTTGTTTGTCTTTTTCTTTTTTTGGGAAGGGGGGCATGAAGGGACAGGAGTGAGTTGTCATAATTTTTAGAATAAATATCTTTAACAATTTTTTAGGAGGATTGGAGGTCGCTTCACGCAGAGAAGGCCAGGGGTCAGCTCGCTTAAATTTGGGAATAAAATATCATTCATAAGTTTTTTGAATGGGGTTGGGGGTTTGGTTTATATGATCTTTGAACTATTTTCAAAAGCCTCGCATAAGAACCTTATATGCCACCCGGACCAAACATGCTATACTTGCCCCAAGGCACTGGGGGTTGTGCTGACCCTGGACTTTTGGTTATCTGATCTTTTGACTTACTTTAACAAAATGGTTATATGAAAAATTCAATCGGATGGCATTGGGGTAAAAAGACATGAGGGATACGAGCCTTCCAGTCACTTTGAATCTTAAAAAGGGAGCTTGAACTTTCAACCTCCAATAGAACGAGCTCCTGACCAAGTTACATACTATCATTCATTTCATAAAAACCTTATATGCCCCCGGTGCATAATTTAGAACACTTGCCCCCGGGTTCTGAGGGCTGTGTAAACCTCGGAGATTTATTATATGATCTTTGGTCTATTTTGGACAAAATGAAAACCTTAAAAGTTTGATTATACACATTTAGGGGAAAAAATGGTTGGTGGAGGGTTAGTTGCCATCAGATTACTCAAAAAGGGAACTAGAACTTTAAATTTCCAGTATTTTGAGTCCCCCTCCAAATTTTATCTCTTCCATCGGAACTTTATATGCTTCCGGGCATAATTTATAACCCTTCACCCAGGCTCTGGGGGAGGACATTTTGACCCCAAAGCTTTTGTTATCTGATTGTTGAACTTCAAAAAATGACTATCCAAAAGTTTTGACTGAATGCGTTTGGGAAAAATAGCTTGTGTGTGAGGAGGAGGGGTAGTCCCTCCGTTCTCTTTTGACTCTTAAAAGGAAACTAGAACTTTCAAATAACGATGAAATGAGCCACCTCTGAAGCTTATACTACCACCTCTTATATAAAAAACTTTTATTCCCCGGTGCATAAATTACAACACTTCTCTTCTAGCTCTGGGGGGTTGTGTCAAACCCAGACTATTCGTTATTTTATCTTTACACTGTTTTGAACAAAAGAGCTATCTCAAAATTTTGATGGGATATTTTTGGGGAAAAAGGGCCTTGGGGGGGGGGGTTAGTTGTCCTTTCATCACTTTTGATTCTTAAAAAGGGCACTAGAAACTCCTATTTACAGTCAAATGACCTCCCTCTAAAGTTTATACTACTATCTCTTCCATAAAAACTTTACATGCCCGAGGGCGTAACTTACAACACTTGCCCCTTGGTTCTTGAGTTTTTGTAATATGATTTTTGGTCAATTTTGAACAAAACAGCTACATAAGAAATCAATTGGACGCATATGGAGAAAATACGGTTGATGGGGGGAGACTAGTTGCCATCGGATCACTTTTGACTCTTTAAAAGGAAGCTATAACTTTGAATATATAATCATTTGAGTCCCCTCCAAAGTTTGTACGACCACTTCTCCCATAAAACCTAATATACCCCAGGGGCACAAGCTACAATCCTTAGTTCCCCCGCGAACGTGGAATGGGGGGGGGGGCTAGATACCCTCTGATCTTTTTTAACTCTTAAAAAGTGAACTAGAACTTTCAATTTCCAATTAAACGAGCCCTCTCTGAAGTTTACACGAGCATCTCTTCTATAAGAACCATATATACCCCCAAGACATAACTTACAACACCTGCCTCCGGTTCATAGGGGAAGGGGGTGTTTTGAACCCGTAGTTTTCGTTATATGATCTTTGAACTATTTTTAACAAAATGGCTATCTCAAATTTTGATCGGATATATTTAGGGGAAAAGGGCAGGGGGCTAGTTGCCCCCGATCTCTTTTGAATATTAAAAAGAGCACTATAACTTCCGATTTCTAATCAAATGAACCCCCTCTGAAGTTCATACGACGATATCTCCCATATGAAGTGCCTCTGGAAAACAAAAAAACATTGGAGCCGTATAGCATTTACTATATGCAACGTTATAGCGTTTCCTCTGATTTCAAGCTTTAAAATTAACTTACACAGCCGAAGCACCGTATTTACGGGTCATTTTGAATGCTGTTTCCGAGGTTACAGCT
The DNA here is from genome assembly GCF_032884065.1 of Artemia franciscana. NCBI lineage: Eukaryota > Metazoa > Arthropoda > Branchiopoda > Anostraca > Artemiidae > Artemia > Artemia franciscana. The sequence goes on from NC_088863.1 coordinate 38,067,397, forward strand.
ATCACTATAACCATGCTTAGAGAAATCTGATTGTGAATTAAATAAAAAAAACAAGTTTTTTCAACTGAAAGTAAGGAGTGACATCAAAACTTAAAACGCACAGAAATTACTTCGTATAGGAAAGAGGCTGCTTCCTCATCAACGCCCCGCTCTTTACGCTAAAGTTTGACTCTTTCTCTCAATTCTTCTTTCTAAAACAGTAAAAAACTTTAGCGTAAAGAGCGGGGCGTTGATGAGGAAGCAGCCTCTTTCCTATACGAAGTAATTTCTGTGCGTTTTAAGTTTTGATGTCACTCCTTACTTTCAGTTGAAAAAACTTGTTTTTTTTATTTAATTTCTGAACGTTTTTGAATCAAAGCATGTTTTGATTTTGGCTCTCCGCAGAGGAATAATCAAAACGAAATTTGCATATTTTTTTTTTGGCTCAATGGCTTTCCCATAATTTTGATCGAATGATTTTGAGATAAAAAGAGCGGGGGACGAAGCCTAGTTGCCCCCCGATTTTTTGGTTAATTAAAAAGGCAACAAGAACTTTTAATTTTTTACGAATCTTTTTTTTGGTAAAAGATTTACGTAACTTATAGATTAGCTTACGTAAAGAACTTTTGTATTCTCATGTTTTTATTACATATATGAGGGGATTCGCCCCATCGTCAGTACCTCGCTCTTTACACTAAAGCTTAAATTTTATCCCAATTCATAAAGAATGACCCCCTGAATCACAAAAGCCGTAGAATAAGTAGTTGAAATTACCGAAAATACTTTAGCGTAAAGAGTCAGGTATTAGAAGGAGGTGAGCCCCTCATATGGGTAATAATTTCTGTTTGTTTTAAGTTTTATTGCTGTTCCTTACTTCCAGCTGAAAAAGCTTTTTCACTTTTATTTTTTAATTGTTTTTTTTTTTTTAATAATGCTAGTAAATCCTGCTCTCCCTTCATGGAAATTTTCTTCTCCCATTACAAATTCTCGAAGGAAAGTTCCCCCAGCATATCCCCCTCTTCTCAACCCCTCCCCCAAACCAAAAAAATCCTCCTGAAAACGCCTGTATACTTCCCAATAACCATTACTATATGTAAGCACAGGTCAAAGTTTGTAACTTGTTGCCCCTCCCACGGGGACTGTGGGGGAGTAAGTCGTCCCCAAAGACATAGTTATAAGGTTTTTCGACTACGCTGAATAAAATGGCTATCTCAGAATTTTGATCCGTTGACTTTGGGAAAATAATTAGCGTGGGAGGGGGCCTAGGTGCCCTCCAATTTTTTTGGTCACTTAAAAAGGGCACTAGAACTTTTCATTTCCGTTAGAATGAGCCCTCTTGCAAAATTCTAGGACAACTGGGTCGATACGATCACCCCTGGGGAAAAGAAAAAAAAAAACAAAAAAACAAAAAAACAAAAAAACAAATAAACACGCATCCGTGATCTGCCTTCTGGCAAAAAATGCAAAATTCCACATTTTTGTAGATAGGGGCTCGAAACTTCTACAGTAGGGTTCTCTGATACGCTGAATCTGATGGTGTGATTTTCGTTAAGATTCTTTGACTTTTAGGGGGCGTTTCCCCCTATTTTCTAAAATAACGCAAATTTTCTCAGGCTCGTAACTTTTGATGGGTAAGACTAAACTTGATGAAACTTATATATTTAAAACCAGCATTAAAATGCGATTCTTTTGATGTAGCTATTGGTATCAAAATTCCATTTTTTAGAGTTTTGGTTACTATTGAGCCGGGTCGCTCCTTACTACAGTTCGTTACCACGAACTGTTTGATATTAGAGCTAGTTTCCTCTCTAAACTTGTGAATACAAAAAAGGGATAATTTCAAGAATAAACACCGCTTGATCCTGTTCGACCTTCCTCTCCATCCCCTGAGTTTGAGAGATTTTTAAAGTTTTTAGAAAATTCTGATAGAATATTTCTGATACAAATCACTTGTCTTTAATCTTTCTTTTAAATATTGTCACCCTCTTCCCTGCTCCGCTCCTCATGCTTTCGAAAATTGTTTCTAAGCATAATATATTACAAATTTCAGTCTAGGAATAAAAACATTTTTTATAAGAAATTAGTTTCTTTGACACCATTTTTATTTGAAACAATGGGCAGTGGTTCCCTCTTTATTAGATTGCTAATCCCATTTCAACCATAATTTTATTAAATGGAAGTAGCTCACAATTTGGCTCATTGTATAAGGTGTTGGAAAAAATGTGGATATCCAAGGCAGACTCCTATTATTGTCAGATAAATGAAAGAGAGCCAAAACATTTAAGCCCTATTTATCGGTTGTTTCTGTGGTCATGTAAAAATTTTCCAGATTTTCGTTAATGGAGAACTATATTTACGGTTTTCAGTGATAACATTCCTCTTGATTAGAAAGACTTTGGCATTGAAGCAAAGTGATATGGAATTGTTTCAACGACTTCTTCGCGCAATTTAAATGTGATATAATGGTTTCAAGGGGAGCAGAGGTGGTACTTGTCCTAGGTGCAGGAGTTTTAGGGGAGCGAAATTTCAAGTAAATAATTTAACAGTTATAATCTTTTTGTAATTTTATAAGTTTTATTTTTATTAAAATAAAGTAGAGAGGACATTTGACAGTACATATTAGCAAATTAAATTCAAAATTTTCATTTTATCTCATATCTTCATCACCACTTCTTAAAAATAAGAGTACACCTTATTACCGCGTTATTGCGGTAGATGTTGCTACCGCGGAACAGCATTAAGTTGTTCCGCGGACTCCATGATATGAACAAAACAATTCAGGGCTGATATATTTCCATAAAGAAACCTATAGATATGTAAGAATTAAAACTTAAAACGAACAGAAATTACTCCGTATATGAAAGGGGCTTTTCCTTCTCAACTCCACGCTCTTTACGCTAAAGTTTGACTCTTTCTCTTAATTCTACATTTTAAAACAGTAAAAAAAAACTTTAGCGTAAAGAGCGGGGCGTTGAAAAAAAAGCCCCTTTCATATACAGAGTAATTTCTGTTCGGTTTAAGTTTTAATTTCGCTCCTTACTTTCATTTAAAAAACTTGTTTTTTTATTTAATTTCTGAACGTTTTTGAATCAATGCATGTTTTGATTTTGGCTCTCCGCAGAGGAATAATTAAAACGAAATTTGTATATTTATTTTTTTTTGGCTAAATGGCTTTCTCATAATTTTGATCGAATGATTTTGAGAAAAAAGAGCGGGAGAGGAAGCCTAGTTGCCCTCCGATCTTCGGTTAATTAAAAAGGCAACTAGAACTTTTAATTTTTTTATTAAATTATAAATTATAAATTAGCTTACGTAAAGAACTTTGGTATTCTTATGTTTTTATTACATATATGAGGGGGTTTGCCCCCTCGTCAGTACCTCACTCTTTACACTAAAGCTTAAATTTTGTCCCAATTCATTAAGAATGTCCCCTGAATCACAAAAGCCGTAGAATAAATAGTTGAAATTACTAAAAATACTTTAGCGTAAAGAGCGAGGAATTAGGAGGAGGTGAGCCCCTTATATAGGTAATAATTTCTGTTCGTTTTAAGTTTTAATGCTGCTGCTTACTTCCAACTGAAAAAAAAACTTTTCATTGTTTTTTTAAGTAATGCTAGTAAATCCTGCGCTCCCTTTATGGAAAATTTCTTCCCCCATGACAAATTCCTCGATGGAAAGTTCCCCCAGCATATCCCCGTCTTCTCAACTCCTGCCTCCAACCAAAAAATCCTCCTGAAAACGCCTGTACACTTCCCAATAACCATTACTATATGTAAGCACTGGTCAAAGTTTTGAACTTGTAACTCCTCCCACGGGAACTGTGGGGGAGTAAGTCGTCCCCAAAGCCATAGTTATAAGGTTTTTCGGCTACGCTGAATAAAATGGCTATCTCAGAATTTTGATCCGTTGACTTTGCGAAAATAATTAGCGTGGGAGGGGGCCTAGATGCCCTCCAATTTTTTGGTCACTTAAAAAGGGCACTAGAACTTTTCATTTCCGTTAGAATGAGCCCTCTTGCAACATTCTAGGACAACTGGGTCGATACGATGACTCCTGGGAAAAAAAACAAATAAAGACGCATCCGTGATCTGCCTTCTGGCAAAAAATATAACATTCCACATTTTTGTAGATGGGAGCTTGAAACTTCTACAGCAGGGTTCTCTGATACGCTGAATCTGATGGTGTGTTTTTCATTAAGATTCTATGACTTTTAGGGGGTGTTTCCCCTATTTTCTAAAATAATGCAAATTTTCTCAGGCTCGTAACTTTTGATGGGTAAAACTAAACTTGATGAAACTTATATATTTAAAATGAGCATTAAAATGCGATTCTTTTGATGTAGCTATTGGTACCAAAATTCCATTTTTTAGACTTTTGGTTACTATTTAGCCGGGTCGCTCCTTACTACAGTTCGCTACCACGAACTGTTTGATAATGTTCTGTGATTCTATCGACTCCAGAAGCAAGCCCATTTTCACCGCTTTTCGATATAGCTTTTTCACCGCTTTCGTCACTTCTTCCGTGCTGGGAGGGTCAGCATTTACGTTGATTATTAAGGAAGGTCAGATCAATTACTGACCAAAGCCGAGTCGACTGTGGGCCATGAGAGCCTAATAATTTAACATTAATGAGCATAGAACGCAAAGAATTAGATGGGATCAGTTGGGAAGAGGTAATTTTGCAGAGGCTAAAGTAAGAAAAACGGATTTAAACAAATAGGACAGTGTTTTAATAAATGACAATTTTGTATGAATTTAGAATGAAAATTTTAGGAAACAAGGGAGGGGGTGCTAATCAATGTTTTGGCCTGGATGCAAAAGATGCCAGAACCACCAATGCTTCCACAGAAAGGAAGGCATAAAACCAAAATAATTTCGACATAACAACAGTAATCTTGTTCAATTGCCGAGAAAGGTCAAGGAAATTATTTCATTTCTGATTGTTTTGGTTTTTATCTATTCATCCATTGTAGTACATATTATTTTTTTATTTTATCTCATTATTTCATTTTTGTTTCCGTTTGTATTAAGTTTGACTTACGATATGTTTTTATTTCAGCTCGTTTTAGTTTTTAGTCTGGCACTTCAATTTTTTTGTAAGCAAAAGTTTTGGAAACTATTTCTGTTTATATTTCGTTGAGATAGTTTTATTATGGGTTACTATAGGAATAACTGTAACGTTTTTTTTTTTTTCAGATTTCTGCTGCCAAATTTGAATTTTGAACTTAGATAAAATTAGACCATTTTGTACAAATGTTCAATCAGCCATAGTTTTGTGGAATAAATTTGGCTATAAAATTCAGGCTGGATACGGAAAAAGTGTTAATAAATAAGATTGAAGATCTGCATAATTTTTGGTCATCTATAGGACTAATGACATCCTAGCCCCATCTTTTAGGCATACAAAAATACTTATCTTCATCTACATTATATTAAAAGCCTTTCCATGTTCTTTTTTTATGTAACTTTTAGTTAGTTTTAATAAATGCGTTTTAGGATAATTCACAAGAACAGTTATGTTTTATTCTCTTAAAAAAGGGAGAGCAAAGGGGGGGGGGGGAAGGGGCGGTAGCCAGATTTGTTTCTGTTTTGATCGAGGTTCCCTTCACCTTGTCTAGTTTATGTGCCCTTTAATTATTAAGCGGATTAGCGAAAAAGAAAGGAATTATTTACGTAACAACTAGTTAGAACCGAAGGTTTTACCAAAAAATTATTTCCTTATTAAGGGTCTATTGGCCCAAATGACTTCTACTGACATTTTCAAGACGATTAGAAAAAAAAAAATTATTTGGCCTATTTAGGGGTATCTAGCATTATTAAAAGCCATACCCCCCTAAATATTTTTCCCTCTTTGGTTTCATTTGCCTAGTAAGCTAGAGTCAGTCATATGAATCTACTTACGGAATCTTATAAGTATGATTTTCAAACCGGTCGGTGACACAAAATTTTTGACCTTATTTTTAGGCGTTACGAATATTTTAGTCATCTCCAATGGCATGACCGGAAGTCTTGAAGAACAATACAATGGTTCGTAAGCGGAAACTTTTTCAGACCATTTTTAGGCAAATAAAATTGTTTTAAAAGTTTGTTCTGTTTATAGGGCACACAAAGATATAAGTTATGAGCCTTGAGATGAAATAGTCCCTTTTCCAGGTAGACCAACATTTCAGAAACAATTTTCATCGCTGCAACAAGGAAGCATTTTAAAACACCCTTAACCTCCTCCTCCTCAAATTTTATGTCTTTTTCAGGGGATTAAAAAAAATTGGGTCTCTATCTGTCATTTCACAAGAAAAAAAATATATTAGGTCCCCATTTGCAGCCCCAATACTCTCTGAAGTTTTTAATTCAAACCCCAAACCCTTCACAAGATACTGCGAGAACGCTATTTTGGTAAACTTGGTTCACATATTGTCTTTTGATTCCTCTTTCAACTTCTTTGTGCATAAATTCGAAGTCCCACGAAAGCTCATTGTGCAAAATGTTTTAGAAGAATCGAGAACAACATTTTTATGAATCTGACTTATCTCACAACTAGATCGTAAACAGATTTTAAGTTCCAAAGAGGCTTATAGTGCAATTGTTTTTAGTTTGATCGAAGGCAACAAATTCTTCGGTCCCTTTATCCTCTCCCATATGCACAAAATTTGGAATGATTTTCCCTCATCCCAATGCTCTAAAAGATCCGACTTGATTCCTCAATTCGCTTTTCAGATATTGTAGACACGCCTTTTTTTCTAGCCTGGATACATCTATCGTCTCTGGATTTATCTCCAGCCGCCTCTTCCAAGTCAAAATTTGAAGTCTAATTGACTTTTCCATATTCTCTGAAAAATTCAAATTTATTCCCAAGCCGTACCAAAATATTGGTAATATGCTATTTTGATAACCACTGTGCGCATACGGTCTTTCGAGCTATATCAATGCTTCGCCAAAATAAATTCTGGTCCCTTTAGGGGCTTCTAGCGTCCAAAACTTACAAACAAATCGGAAACAATTTTAGCCACCTTCTCTTTTTGTCAGAATCCTAGATTCACATGTCCCCAAAAACTCCCAGCAAGTTTTAACTTGATCCTTCTAGCCGTTCCTGAGATCTTGCAAATACCGTATTTTGATAACCTGGTGACACATGGTGTTTTTCGATTTTCCTTGTTAGCTAATTGTGAATATATACTGAAAAGATTTAGCCATATGAGAAACAAACCACTTCTAGCCCCTCCCCCTTAACATTAAACTTGAATTCTCCTTGTCCTCCCCCAGCATTCCTCAAATTTTGACTAGAAAATCAAAAATAATCCCAGGATATTGCCAATGACCAATTTTAACAAGAGCTAAAAGATCACATGGCACTTGTGACGAGGCAAGAAGAGCTAAGAGCCAAGAGATCATATGGTATGAGCTCTAACTAAATTCTATGAATCAATAGATTGATTTAAAAGGAATACAAAAGGCTTAATGCCGGTCAGGATTTAAAATAAGAGCTCTGAGTCACGATGTCCTTCTAAATATCAAAATTCATTAAGATCCTATCACCCACTCGTATGTTATAAATAACTAAAAAAAAATTTAATTTTTCCTCCCCCTTTAGCCCCCCAGATGGTCGAATCTGGAAAAACGACTTTATCAAGTCAATTTGTGCAGCTCCCTGACACACCTATCAATTTTCATCGTCCTAGCACGTCCAGAAGCACCAAACTCGCCAAATCACTGAACCCCTCCGCCCATCTCCCCCAAAGAGAGCTAATCCAGTCGATTCAGTCAATCACGTATCAAGGACATTTGTTTATTATATCCACCAAGCTTCATCCCGATTCCTCCACTCCAAGTGTTTTCCAAGATTTCCCCCTCCAACTCCCCCCAATGTCAAAAGATCTGGTCGGGATTTGAAATAAGAGCTCTGAGATATGAATTTCTTCTAAATATCAAATTTCAATACGATCCGATCACCTATTCGTAAAATAAAAATACCCAATTTCCCAATGTCAACAGGATCTGGTCAGAATTTAAAATTAGAGCTTTAAAGCGCAAGACCCTTCTAAATATCAAATTTCATTAAGATCTGGCCACCCTTTCGTAAGTTATAAATACCTCAATTTTAAAAATTACCCCCCCCCAACTCCACCATAGAGAGCAGATCCGGTCCGATTATGTCAGTCACGTGTCTTAGACAGGTTTTTATTCTTCCCATCCAGTTTCATCCTGATCTAATCGCTTTAAGTATTTTCTAAGATTTCCGGTTCCTCTCAACTGCCCCCCTCCCAATTACGCTGGACCCGGTTGAGATTTAAAATAAGAGATCTGAGTCACGAAGTCCTTCTAAATATCAAATTTCATTGAGATTCGATCACCCGTTCGTAAGTTAAACATACCTCATTTTTTCTAATTTTTCAGAATTAACCCCCACCCCAACTACCCCAAAGAGAGCAGATCCCTTCCGGTTATGTCAATCATGTATCTAGGACTTGTGCTTATTTTTCCAAGCAAGTTTCATCCTGATTCCTCTACTCCAAGTGTTTTCCAAGTTTTAAGTTTCCCCCTCCCCCCCCCCAATATCACCGGATCTGTTCGGAATTTAAAATAAAAGCTCTGAGACACGACATCCTTCTAAATATCAAATTTCATTGAGATCCGATCACCCGTTCGTAAGTTAAAAATACCTTTTTTTTTCTAATTTTCAGAATTAACCCACCCCCCCCAACTACTCCAAAAAGAGCGGATCCGTTCCGATTATGTTAATCATGTATCTAGGAGTTGTGCTTGTTTTTCCCACCAAGTTTCATCCCGATCCCTGCACTCTAAGTGTTTTCCAAGATTTTAGGTTTCCCTCTCCCAACTCCCCCCCAACGTCACCAAATCCAGTTAGGAATTAAAATAACAACTCTGAGACACGATATCCTTCCAAATATTAAATTTCGTTAAGATCTGATCAACCGTTCGTAATTTAAAAATACTTCAATTTTTCTGTTTGTTTTTTTTTCCGAATTAACGGGCCCCCACTCCCACCCAGATGGTCAAATCGGGAAAACGACTATTTCGAATTTAATCTTGTCCGGTCCCAGATACGCCTGCCAAGTTTCATCGTCCTACCTTACCTGTAAGTGCCTGAAGTAGCAAAACAGGGACCGACAGACGGACAGAATTTGCGATTGATATATGTCACTTGGTTAATACCAAGTGCCATAAAAACTGAGGTGCACTAACATATTTTGGTGAACAGAGATACGGGTGTCGTTTAATGAGTAGCCTCTGGAAATCTTTGAAATCAAGGCCTAGCAAACGATCCCTTAGAATTCCAAATACATCTGACAACAAAAACCAAACGTGCACATCTTTTCTACAAAAGCCTATCTGCAAGTAATAGGCAACTCATTTAACATAAAAAATCGGCCCTATGGCTGTGGCATTTAAGTTTTGGCCTCAAATAAATACTTATCTATCCTTCCAAGTAGCCTAGAAAAATTTTAATCTCAAAGTTCTTATCTCAATACCATGGAGGATTAAGTAAGTACCAGGGAACAAAACAGGAAAAAAAAAGAGACTTTTAGACAGAAGTTAAAAAGTTTTAGGTAAAAAGAAAAAAAATAGTTATACCTGTTTCGTTTTTATTTATTTTTTTTTTTGCGAATTCGGAGAAAAAACCACGATTATTCCCAACTCTCTCAAAGTTAACATTCAGAGCCTCAAGACTAATAATACTGAATTTTCCTATCGTCTCACAAACAGTACTATCCATTCAACTCCAAATTTCTGCCCGACAGCAACTTTCAAGCATTTCTGAGCCACTAGCCTCCTGGTCAGTCATTGTTTAAGAGGTATGGTAAACTTTTCGCCAGTTTTATTTCGAAGATTTCTTAGATGTCTTTTACCTTAGACGGACCATTTACCTTAACATGAAAGTCAATCCAAGGTTTTTAAGCTTCTTTAATGACAAAATAAGAGCCATTGAACAGTTCTGGCAAAGAACTGTAAGTAAGAAGCGATGCGACTGAATAGTAACCAAAACTCTAAAAACAGAATTTTGATATCAATAGATATTCAAAAGAATCAGCATATTATGTTGATTCCAAATATATGCATATAATTAAGTTTAATCGGCATATTATGTTGATTCCAAATATATGCATATAATTAAGTTTAGTTTTACTCATCAAAAGTTGCGAGCCTGACAAAATTTGCTTGATTTTGAAAAAGAAGAGATAATACCCCCTAAAAGTCAAGGAACATTATTGAAAATTACATCATCAGATTCAGCATATCCGAGAACCTTATCAAACAGTTCGTGGTAACGAACTGTAGTAAGGAGCGACCCAGCTTAATAGTAAACGAAGCTCTAAAAAACAAAACGGAATTTTGATACTAAAAGATACATCAAAACAATCCGAATTTCATGCTGTTTTTAAATATATAAGTTTCATCAAATTTAGTCTTTGTCATCAAAAGTTCCGAGCCTGAGAGAATTTGCCGTATTTTGGAAAATAGAGGGAAACACCCCCTAAAAGTCATACAATCTTAACGAAAATCACACCATTGCATTCAGCGTATCAGAGAAACCTATTGCAAAAGTTGCAAGCTCCTATCTACAAAAATGTGGAACTTCGTATTTTTTGCCAGAAGACCGATCACGAGTGCGTGTTTATTTGTTTGTTTTTTTTTCTTTTCCCCAGGGATCATCTTATCGACCAAGTGGTCGTAGAATGTCGCAAGAGGGCTCATTCTAACGGAAATTACAAGTTCTAGTCCCCTTTTTAAGTGACCAGAAAAACTGGAGGGCACCTAGGCCCCCTCTCATGCCCATTTTTTCCCCAAAGTCAACGGATCAAAATTTGAGATAGCCATTTTGTTCAGCATAGTCGAAACCATAATAACTATGTCTTTGGGGATGACTTACTCCCCCAAAGTCCCTGGGAGGGGGGCTGCAAGTTACAAACTTTGACCAGTGTTTACATACAGTAATGAATATTGGGAAGTGTACAGACGTTTTCATTTTTTTTTTGTTTCTAGGGGGGTGAGGGGGAGGACTAATTGGGAGGATCTTTCCTTGGAGGAATATGGGGGATGAGAAATTCAATGAAGGGGGTGCAGGATTTTCTAGCGTTACTATAAAAAAAACAAGAGCTAAGAGCTCATATGGCACTTGTGACGAGGAAAGAAGAGCTAAGAGCCAAGAGATCATATGGTATGAGCTCTAACAAAATTCTATGAATCAATAGATTGATTTAAAAAGGAAAATAAGAGGGTTAATGCCGGTCGGGATTTAAAATAAGAGCTCTGAGTCACGATGTCCTTCTAAATATCAAAATTCATTAAGATCCGATCACCCACTCGTAAGTTATAAATACCTGATTTTTTCTAATTTTTCCTCTCCCTTTAGCCCCCCCAAATGGTCGAATCTGGGAAAACGACTTTATCAAGTCAAATTGTGCAGCTCCCTGACAGGCCTACCAATTTTCGTCCTATATCGTCCTAGCACATCCAGAAACACCAAACTCGCCAAATCACTGAACCCCTCCCCCCAAATCCCCCAAAGAGAGTGAATCCAGTACGATTCTGTCGATCGCGTATCAAGGACATTTGTTTATTCTATCCACCAAGCTTCATCCCGATTCCTCCACTCCAAGTGTTTTTTCAAGATTTCCCCCTCCAACTCCCCCCCAATGTCAAAAGATCTGGTCGGGATTTGAAATAAGAACTCTGAGACATGAATTCCTTCTAAAAATCAAATTTCATTAAGATCCGATCATCTATTCGTAAGATAAAAGTACCCAAATTTTCACGTTTTCCAAGAATTCCGGTTCCCCCCTCCTACTCCCCCCAATGTCACAGGATCTAGTCGGAATTTAAAATTAGAACTTTAAAGCACAAGGTCCTTATCAAATTTCATTAAGATCTGGTCACCCTTTCGTAAGTTACAAATATCTCAATTTTCAAAATTACCCCCCCCCCCAAATTCTACCAAAGAGAGTAGATCCGGTCCGGTTATATCAGTCACGTATCTTAGACAGGTTTCTATTCTTCCCATCCAGTTTCATCCTGATCTCACCGCTTTAAGTATTTCCTAAGATTTCCAGTCCCCCAACAGCCCCCCCCCCCCCATTACGCTTGATCCGGTTGATATTTAAAATAAGAGATCTGAGCTACGAGGTCCTTCTAAATAGGAAGTTTCATGAAGATCCGATCACTCCTTCCTAAGTTAAAAATACGTCATTTTTTCTTATTTTTCAGAATTAACCCCCCCTCTCAATAGAGTGGATCCATTCCAATTATGTAAATCACGTATGTCAGACTTCTGCTTGTTTTTCCCAGCAAGTTTCATCCCGATCCCTCCAATCTAAGCATTTTCCATGATTTTAGGTTCCCCCACCCCAAACTTCCCCCAATGTCACCAGATCCAATCAGGATTTAAAATAAGAGCTTTGAGACATGATATCCTTCTAAATGTCAAATTTTATTGAGATCCGATCACCCGTTCTTAAGTTAAAAATACCTCATTTTTTCTAATTTTTCAGGATTAACCCCTCCCCCAACTACCCCAAAGAGAGCGGATCTGTTCCGGTTATGTCAATCATGTATCTAGGACTCATGATTATTTTTCCCACCAAGTTTCATCCCGATCCCTCCACTCTAAGTGTTTTCCAAGTTTTAGGTTTCCCCCTCCCAACTCCCCCCCAATGTCACCAAATCCGGTCGGGATTTAAAATAAGAGCTCTAAGACAATATATCCTTCTAAACATTAAATTTCATTGAGACCCGATCAACCGTTCGTAAGTTAAAAATACTCCATTTTTTCTAATTTTTCAGAATTGCCCCCCCCCAACTACCCCAAAGAGAGCGAATCCATTCCGATTATGTCAATCATGTATCTGAGACTTGTGCTTATTTTTCCCATCAAGTTTCTTTCCGATCCCTCCACTCTAAGTGTTTTCCAAGATTTTAGGTTCCCCCCCTCCAACTCCCCCCAGTGTCATCAGATCCGGTCGGGATTTAAAATAAGAGCTCTGAGACACAATATCATTCCAAACATCACCTTTCATTAAGATCCCATCACCCGCCCATAAGTTAAAAATACTTCATTTTTTCCGAATTAACCGGACGAACTTTAAACTGAAAACAACATAAATTATCACCCCACAATCCATGCCGTGATATAAAAATGACTAGTGCTTTACTGAAAGTATAAAACAAACGAATGAAAAGGTGAATTATATGTTATAAACTAATAAAAAAAAACTAGAAAAAAGTAGCAAGTGAGAGAAATAGCCATTACTAACTAATTATGCGTTACTATATGCATAGGGTTATCTAATAGAAAAACATTGTGCTTGTGGAGGGGATGTAAAATTCCAGTCAAGGGTTTTAGGCGGTATACTTTTTATTTCGATCTGGTGCCATTTTCAAGAGGCTGCAGGCTCTTTTCCAAAAATCAGCTAAATTTATTTTCGTGATAGAAAATTATATTTGACTTTAACTTGAGCAACAACTACCATTCCTGAATCGGTATATATTAAAAAAAAAAAATACTTTTTTTGGAAAAAGACAATTGCGCTATATATAGTACCGGGCTCCGGCACTCAGCACGCGGCAGGCTTATAAATATTTGATTATCTAATGTACTGGGCATAACTATACGCTGTAACTTCCAAAATAGCGTAAAGAAACAGCCATGAAACCCTCTCAGATCCACTAATCCACCTCTTTTTTAATTGACCACATGCGCCTACCATATGACCCCAATTGCATAGGTGGTTTTAAAACTTATCAGACGACCTGCACGGTACAATCTCGCTCTTACCATCTCATGAGGTTGAACAACGGAGTTGTTCAAAACCAGTTTGTTGCAAAACCAGTTTGCAACATTTCAAGAAGCAAGCGATAGAAGCATATTTTTGGTTCGTTGGAGTACAAGACAGGTAGAGAGGCCGTAGGAAATTAAGACAATTTAAGATGAAGTAGGATATTCGTATTTTTAGAATGAAAATAAAGGATCAAATTCGGATAAAGTGGTTAATAAGGTAAAAAAAAGGGTTACACGAGCAAGGAATACAGTAGTGAAAGGGTCGAAAGAAGGCCTCGGGATCTGTACAATAGTCTGATGAGTCTGTATAATAGGGTGAAGGACACGTGGGGAGGAAGAAATTTATTTTAAGTTGAGGTTGAAGGGGGAAGAAATAAAAAGGATTTTGAACTTAAGGCGATGGTCAATTGATATGGGTGAAAGGGAGAGGAAATTTAGGGGCTATAGTGTTAACCTAGTCCCTTCTCCGATGTGTGGGGATGATGATGAGGATATTTTTTGGGGAATTGTAAGGGATTGGCGGATCTGAGAAATGAGAATTTTCGTTAGTTTTGACATATAGAAGGTTATTGGTGTAAGGGATTGTAGGATCACGAGTTAAAATGACATTAAGCAATCTGGTCAAGTATGTGGATGAAGGGCTGATACGTCGTGGAAGATGTATTTCTTTACAAATAATTTCGTGAAGATTCATATATAAGTAAGTTTTTTCTTTTAATTTACTTGTTTCTGTCTTGTTGGTTTTGTTAGGTTTATGTTCTGTTTTTTTTTTTTTTTCCTATGACCTGACAGCTTTTTTGGAAATACACACATACATACTGACGCTTGATCTTAGTCACTTGAAAACCGTAAAGCAATAATTTTAATGCTATATTTCCTTTCTAACCTTCCACAGAAAAAAGAATAGTGACTTATTTTACTATAAAAGAAGTAAGCAAGAAAATCTGTATTTTTGCTTAATTTTGGGCTTTTTGGTTCATAAAAGGTGCACAAAGAACCATTTTTCTTTGAGAGTCTGTTGGTATCAAGCTTAAGGATATAGCTGAATTTTCGTTTTCTTAAGCAACATCTGTTGGTGTTTATAGCTTCTATTTTGTATATTTTTTTATGTTTTTCCGAGTAAATGATGCATTAGCAGGTACAAATAGAAGGTAGAAGATAGACTTTTGGAATAGCTTTTGTGCAGTCAAACCTGCTTTTTATTAATAGAAATAGAATTTAAAAAGAACCAAAAAAAGCACCTGGATGAATAGATCTTTCGTCTTCTTATAGATGTCTTATCATGCATTAATCACTCGGAAACTGCATATTTCTAGAGGGGAGTGCCCCGGCGGTTTATCACGAATGTTCGTTTCATGAATGTGGAAAGAACTATTTAACCATTTTAGATCTGAACATAGAAAGTGTTGACAGATAATTCTCAAACTTGGTATGGGGGATACCCCTTGGGTTCATTACAATTAATTCTAATTCACCGGTGTTTTTATTTCACTCGGATACACAAATGGCAACGGTATAATATGGTCACGTTAAGCTTAACTTACTTTACTTGACTTAATGCTCCTTCTGAAATGCTTCTGGCGTCGAGAATGATGCTACATAGCGCCTCCATTTAGACCGGTCTCTTGTGAGGATGTGGACATCCTCCTGAATATTTGCCTTGAAGGCACCTGCCGTGTCCTTCCATCTAGCTGGGGGACGACCTCTTGGGCGTTTTTCTCCATGCAGCACGGAACCAAAGTCAAAAATCGTTCCTGCGTGAGTGTCGGGGGGCATGCAAAGGAAATGTCCGTACCAACATAGTGTTCGCTGGGCGAGTTGGACTGAGAAGGGTTTTGAGCAGTTAACGCCAGGAGGTCCTCGTTGCTAACAAAATCACGCCACCGTAGTCCTTCAATGCGGCTAAAATGTTTTGTTGGGCTATAGATGTTTTGTGGCTCGCCAGGTTTCGGCTCTGTAAAGAAGCACGGATCCCACCGAAGCATTGTATAAGCGCATCTTGGTCCTACGGCTGATAGAATGTTTCCTCTAGAGGGCACTTAATCTTCCCACCACTGCTGAGGCTTTGGCGATTCGGTGCATTAGATCTTTGAGGACTGATCCGTCATTTGAGAGGATAGAGCCAAGGTATGTAAATTCCTCAACAATCTCATCTGGTTTGTTACCAACCATTAGCACCGACGGGGGACGCGGTGAGTTACGGGGTTCAACAAACATCACTTTTGTCTTCTGCCAATTAATCGACAGCCCTATCTTTGAGGCTTCATCAGCAAAGATCTGTAGGGCTTCTGTGAGCTTCAACGGTGAATCGGAGACAAGAGCGCGGTCATCGGCATAGTCGGCGTCTGAAAGTACTCTGTCGTCGTACTGCAACCCAAACAGGAGCCGGTTTATGGTCCGAATCATAATTTAGTCGATGACACAATTAAAGGGCTCTGGAGTAGCAGCACAGCCCTGACGGACTCCAGTGTTGATTTCAAAAGATCAGCTGCGTCTGCCATTGACTTGCACGCAGCTCTCAGTCCCTTCGTGGAGCTGCTCTAAAAGGCTGCAGTACTTCACTGGTAGTCCCGTTGTTTTCAGTATGAACCAGTGATTGCCGGTCAACAAAACCGAAAGCAGCCTTGAAACCCACAAAGGCAACAAAATTCTCGAGTCTTCTCTACCAGCTGACGAATTTTGAATATTTGTTCCGCAGTAAGCCTTCCTGCCATGAAGCCAGCCTGTTGGATTCTCCGATGGCTTCAGAGGAAAGTGGCAAAGCGGTCCAAGAGGGTGATAATGAAGAGCTTCCCTGGCACAGAGATGAGTGTGATACCACAACAGTTGGAGCAGATTCTGCGACTGCCTTTCCATTTCCAAAGAGGAAGAAGGATACCCACTCGCCAGTCTTTTGGAATCCATTCTGTACGAAATACTATGGAGAACAGTACTGGGAGCCAGCGAAGGGTCGCTGTCCCACCATATATTCCAAGGGCTCGGTTGTTTTTCATTCTTTTCAGAGATTTCAGGATTTCTGTAGAGGTGAAAATAGTTTGATATCATCAGAGAAAGTTAAATTATTAAGGTTGTAAGTTATGCCCTGGGGGCACACACAGATTTTACAGGAAACGTGGTCATATAAACTTCGGAGAGGGCTCATTGGATTGGTAATCCGAAGCTCTAGTGCCCTTTTCAAAAGTCAAAGTGATCGGAGGGCGGCTATCCCCCCCCCCCCACACACGTCGTATTGTCCCAAAATGCATTAAATTTTGAGATAGCCATATTATTCAAAATACCATATAACAAGGCTTTTGGGGTTAAAACAAACGTGCAGAGCCTGGGGGTAAGGGTTGTAAGTCATGATTTGGGGTATATAATGTTTTTTTGGAATGGGTGGTCGTATGAACTTCAGATGGGGCTCACTTGAATAGAAATTGGAAGTTACAGTGCAACTTGTAAAAGTTAAAAGTGATCTGCAAGCAACCAGCACCCCCCCCACGCTCATCACGTCGCAAAAGACATCCAATCAAAATTTGGCGATAGTAATTCTGTTCATTGTAGTTGAAAGGTCTGCAAATTATGTCTTTGAGGAAGACACCCCCGCCCCCACAGCTTTCAGGGCAACGGACGTAAGTTATTCCCCAGGGGCATATAAGGTTTTTATAGAAAGGGTTATCGTATATACTTCAGAGAGGACTCATTGGATTCGTAATCTGAATTTCTGGTGCCCTTTTTAAGAGTCAAAGAGATTAAAGGGCAGCTAACCCCCCCTCCCCACGTCATGTTTTTCCGAAATACATCGGATAAAAAATTTTAAGACAGTTATTTTGTTCAAAATAGTCCAAAGATCATATAACAAGGCTTTCGGGGTGAAAAAAAAACCACCAGAGACTGGGGGCGAGGGCTGTTATGTTATGCCGCGGGGCGTTTAAGGTTTTTACCGAAGGGATAGTTTTTTAACTTTAGAAGTGGCTCATTTAGTTTAAAATTGGAAGTTCTAGTTCCTTTTCAAGCATCAAAAGTGATAAAGGGCATTTAGACCCCTCCTTGACAACCCCTCTTTTCACCAAAACTATCTTATTGAAATTATAAGATGCCGATTTTGTTCAAAATAGTCCAAAGAACATATAATAATGCCTCTAGGGTTGATGCAACCCACCGGCGCCCTAGGAACAGGGTTGTTGTCTATACGCCATAACGGCATATAGTTTGTTTTGGAATGGGCGGTCGTAAGGGCGGTATAAGGTTCTTATAGAAAGGAGGGTCGTATATGCTTTGGAGGAAACTCATTGGATTGTTAATCAAAAGTTCTAGTGTCCCTTTTTTAAGAATGAAAGTGACCAGAGTGCAGCTATCCCCCCTCCCAACACACACAAACACGTCGTGTTTTCCCAAGATGCATCAAATAGGTATGTAGAGATAGTCGTTTCATTCAAAATAGTCCAAAGAGCACATGACAAGGATTTTGACAAGGTTTTTGTAGGTTATGCCACCGGGGGATCTAAGGGTCTTATGGAAGAGATGGTTGTATAAACTTTAGAGGTGGCTCTTTTGGGTGCTGCCCACTCTCACATGGAGCCTCAAGGTTGTTAGATGCAACTTGAAGACGGTCAGGGTCGGTCTGGCTTACAAAATCCGGGTTTAGTAGTGAAGAGAAGTGATCCTTCCAGGCAGAAAATTGAGCGCTCTCGTCTGTAAGAATATCTCCATCATAAGATGTAATAGGTCTAGGGAAGGTGGCTTTCCATCTGTAAGATCCAGAAGATATTTGCATGCAGCACATTGGTCACCCTTTCTGGTGCCCTCCTCAAGATCGGCAGCCTTTTTCTGGATACCAGCCTTCTGTCTCTGTGAAGGAATTTATTTCGTACACCGTTTAGACGTCTGTATGTAACCATGTCCTTCGCTAGGCGTGCTTTTTGACACTGTTTCAATGACATTTAGCATTTCCTGCGATATACAGGACTTTTTTTCTGGGCTTCAGACGACCGATAGTACTTTCAGTCGAAAGCAATACGCCGTTTTTGAATAATTGCAAGGCTCTTCAGATTCTAAAATTTGACCGGGACAATCAAAACGGTTCAAGATGGAGAGAACATAGACCTGGCACATGTTGGAGTTTGCGAGATTGTTCAGGTGTAGTTTGGGGGGACGGCGATCACTTCTCTGGGTTTTCAAGCGTAGTCTGAGGTTAGAGACGACAAGCCTGTAGTTGATGTTTCCCAATCCGGCACTTCTGTAACTTTGGCAGTTAGTTATAGAGGAACGCCAGCGTCGGGACACGATTAAGTATTCTAACATCTTTCTTGTTCGTCCGTCATTGGTATACCAGGTATATTTGTGAGTCTCTTTCCTTCGGAAGAGGGTGTTGGTGATCACAAGATAATACATGTTGCAGAGCTGAAGGAGCCTCAGCCCCATTGTCGTTCAAGCAGTCGGGTGTTATAGCTCCTAGAACATTGTTCCAAACGCCGTCTATATCTTTGACAGTGCCGTTGAAGTCGTCAAGAAGGGTTAAAACATCATGAGTGGATGGATTGTTAGGGTTAGATAATACTTTCCAGAGACTACTTATTTCTCTTATACCATAAGTAGCCAGCCCCTTGACTACTTATGGCATAAGAGAATAAAGCAGATACGATACATGTTGATCCAAAGTTGAAGTTTATACTTGGCATACCTTATGCGGCTGATGTCATCCTTCACGCTTTTTTCGTAACGGCATCTCCCTTTGGTTGCCGTTTCAGGGAAATGTACATCGTAGTTAAACCTGAGGGATTCACTAGGAAACCTTTCTTTTTTTGTCGCGTTAGCTCTCTTGGAGGTGAACGGTGGATGACCTTCCCCCGGCTGAGCGAAACACCACTTACTAGGAGTGCAAGGGCTGTGTTCGTCATATAATACTGCAAGGACATATGGTTTTTCAAATCTTTGCACAGTCTATGGTATAGCGGCTAAGCATGTGCAACATACTGGTCAAAAATGTAATAAACAATCCTCATAGGCCACTTTTGACCTTATGTCCGTGCAATACAGTTCAAGTAACATATCAGCCAAGTCCACACCCCTCCCCATCGACTTGTTGTACTCACAAACAGCTCCTGGCCGTTTTACCGCAATAAATTTCATGATGACACTATCCCATCTCTAACATTCATCAAGCGGCTACACAGGAAGAGGCAAAATGTTCCGCTCTGTTGTCATGCCACATTACAAAAGACATCTGACTTTGTCTCTCAGCTCTCAAATATACACAAACCACCCCTATTTCTTCGTTTTGCTGTCAGAGCTGAGAACAGCTTCTCCTAGCCTGTTGCTTCTAATGACTCCGCATGAATCGATTTCATATTCATCTCTTAGATTCTCAATGAACTCGAAAAAGGTGTAAAAGTTGTCAAAAAACACTCTATAGTTTATGATCTTGGGGATGTTCTGTGCCAAACACAGTTCAACATATCCACCTTGTCCCATTGTACAAACGGCAACAGTTCCTTGCCTAGTGTAAATATCAATGTCGTATACTACACCACTTATACCCGCACGAGTGAACACCTTTACTCCCCACGAATGGACTTTGTCTTTCAGATACTGTTTGAGCCCGATTATTTTTCGGAAAAAGATGTTCTATTTACCCAAGTTGTGTATTTATTCTAACGAGATCAACTTGAGCTTTTCCCTAAAGCATCATGTGATGGCCTTGTTTTGAACAGTTCATCATGTTGAGGATGCCTACTTGGTATGGCAAGCATATCGTCGCAGATGTGAAAGTTTGTGCGTAGTTGCAGAAATATATCTGGACTGACTGAATCAGCAACTGGGAAATACCTGATGGTCTTTTTCTAGTACATCTGGAGCGCGGGAAGCTGTACAATACCCATGAGAAGCTGTGTGGCCGAGACATCTTTTTATTTCTTCCAAGGAAGCCTTATGGTGCACGTATTCTTTTTGCTGAAAGCGTTCAAGTTGTTTTAATTGGATAAAATTTGATTTGGTTACAAAAATTAAGAAAACAGATTGACCCGAAGGTCAATTTCGGTATTCGCCGGATAAGTTCCCTTCCAAGTTGTGTCTGTTTGTACCATAGCAGTCTTTAGCCATCGGTACTCTTTCGTCTTCTGTTTTTCACCGCCAGCTGTTTTCCTCGACAAGGTACTGGCTTACCAGATTCAGGATCAGCCGCGTTTTGAAAAATAGCCTTAAACTATCTGGTGTTCTGGAAACTTTGAAATAAAACTTTTCTAAAATGTTAACTCAGCATCACAAAACACTAGAGATGAAAATCGGTCTATTACGTATTACTCATCTGCTGCTATTCCACCTAGAATTGAGGACTGTTGCTGGACTTTTCACTGTAACAACCTGTTAGCAACTGAAAACCAGTGTTATCTATCGAGCAAACACAAATTTATCAGTTGGCTTAATCTGTGAGCTGCGAGATGGTGTGTTTTACACGCTGCTAAGAACGATTGAAGGTGAAGAAAAAATAATTCAGAACATTTCATAGCTATATGGTTACGTACGGTCTGAAAGGGCTAAACACTTTTAAGGTTTTAGGTTCAGCTAATTTCAGACCTGGGGCGGCTAACCTTTCTTAATCACCTGAATTCATTCGTAACAGTGCACGTTCAAGCTTACGCTCAACCTTTAGCCTCTCTGGATCTTTAATTCCCTGTTATTTCTTCACAAGCCAACACTTAACTTGTTTCTTTTCTAGTTCTAGTCTTAGATTCACAACATTATCTCCCAGTAAATTTACCGTGCTTAGGAAATCGTCTTTATCATAGCCTAACTTTTAATTTAATCCTTTAAATAATGGTTACGCCATTTTCACTGGCTTACTATTCTCAAAACGAACATGAAAACAAACCCATAGAACTTAGGAAGCTGGATTCAATTTCCCAAGGGATTTTGTTTCTCCAGGACCAAAAAAATTAATGGTCCTAACGGCTTTATATACAAAAACAAGAAAATTTACAAGCTAGGAGTAAGAACTAAAACAAGAAAAAGAAACTCCTTCGACACTTGTCTCTGAAAATCATATCTTTATTTTTTTGCGAAAATTCATACAGAATAGTTTTGCAAAGCTTCATAGATCTCATTTTGTTTTGTGAATATCTGGGATGAACAGTTCTAAAATACCGATTTAATTCAACTAAGTTTTTGAATCAAGAACAGGCCCTAACTTTTCGCCTGAATTAGCAGGCCTGTTGTACGAAGGAAGCAAGGTTTTCTTACCAGAGGAAATACTCACCTAAGTAATCCGTTAAGAGTTTATTAGTTTCTCGGAGTTTTTGGGGGTATGTGTTCATGTGTGCATAGACATTAAGAGTGGCCCCCTTTCCCCCTCTTAGATAAAAAAATTTCCTCATATTTATAGCGAGCTTTTCAAAATTTATTGGAGTGAACATAAAAGAATTAAGTTGTAAAGTACTAAAATAAACTAACTTAGATACTAAATTAACCTGAGAAATGAAGCATTTTCCGCACCTTGTTGCTGTCTGTATGAGTATGTATTTCCTTGTGGTCTCATAGCAGCTAGTATTGAGTAAAGAGGATATGCTACATGTTTTGATCTTGATTTACACATAAAACCGGTAGTTTTACTCGATTGGTATTACGCCTAAACATATTGCTTCATAACTTGACGCAACTCTTTTTCGTATATCCTACATAAATTTAACCATAAGAAGGAATCTTGGAAAATATAGATTTCTTTTTTTAGTAAGAAAAACAAGAACATGCACCTTCTAGATACCCTTGTGAGAATTGCAATCTATTATATACTTACTGTCAACAGATTAAAAAAAAATGGACCTCCACTGGATCAGAAATTAATCACTCTACTAAAAACGGACACAGATTACCATATATATAAGGAAGGCACCTAAAAATAATTGCACAGGAAACCTTGATTTTATAATTTAATTAACCATAAACAGCTAGCCTTACCACGTAGACAGCGGTACAATTTACACATCCCCATGAAACAGCTTGGGGTAGCCTTCAATGTACTTGGGTTCTATATTGGTACTTCATAAATACTATAAATGTTCCATTTACTACTCTCGGTTTGGATCTAAAAATTCAAGAAAAAAACGAGAAAATCACGTAGAATAATTTTCGACTCGCAAGAATGTAAACTAGGCTAAAAAACCGAAAACCTTTGAGCGAAATTAAGAAACGTCCAACGTCAAAAGCTGCTAAACGTAGCAAACGCAGAGAGGTGTTTTCAAGCTACGAATATGAGGACCGTAAGACCGAACATGCGGTAAAGGAACAGATGAGAGGGGTGGGGGCAATCCTTATAAGTAGGACATTTGACAGCAGGCATTGTTGCAAATCAACAAAACCTTTTGCTTACCAAGAAATTTTAGATTGTTGATTTTTACAGTTTAGGCACGAGCCGACTTTAAAGTTTCAGTGTCTGTGGGTTTCTCTCTATATAGCAGAATTACTTACCATTCAAAATCATAAACCAATTTAATTTTAGGAAGATGGTCTTTACACGTTTGCAAACTGGTCCACGTTTTATTCAGTCTCAGAACATTTTAGGGTGGGAAAACTTATTTGTATGCAATGGGTTACGCAACGTTTAGGAAAAACAATACAACTCAGTGAAATAGTTTCGTAAGTATTTGTGAAGCTCTTATTTGGCAATCAGTCCGTATACATAGATTAAAACTGTTCTTACAATCAAATTGATTCAAAAAACTTTTTCCAAATAGCAAGTTTTTCGAAGGAAAGCAAAGAGCTCCATTAAGCCAAGAATTAGCAAAATAAAGTCAAATAATCTTCCAATCGCAAAATTACTATTTCGCGTTACTAACAATAAATAAATAAAACTCAAACGAACAGAAATTACAATAATTAGCCATGCCAAACTCAAAATGGGCAAAACTCAACATGAGTAGGGCTGATAACCCCTGTGCCTTCTAAAGACTAGAACACAATTTGCGCTTTACTAAAAAAAAACAAAAAAACAAAAAAAAACAAATGACCATGGATTGTCAGTGACATATACTGATATTTATTCCTTAAAGTTTTGATAATTTTCTAGTTATGAAAGTAAGATGGGGGTTATCAGTCCTACTCAGGTTAATTTTTACTCGTTTTGAGTTTGACTCGGCTATTTATTGAATTCTGTTCGTTTTGAGTCTCATTTATAATTAATTTCTGTTCGCTTTTTTTTGGAAACATAATATTTTATACCGTTCCAGTTTTATGGCAATTGGTATTTACCAAGTGACACATAGCAACCGCAATTTCTGTTCGTCTGTCTCTCTGTCGGTCCCGGTTTCGCTAGTTCGGGCACTTCCAGATAAGCTAAGACGATGAAAGTTGGCAGGCGTATCAGGGACCACACCAGAAATAGTCTCTTCATCGATTCGACCATCTGGGAGGGGAGCGAGCGAACAAGATAGTTGAGTAGAATTGCATTTGCAACTAAAACAAATGATTGTTCTTCTTAAGTGTGGCTTGCTAGTCTAAGGGTATGATTCTCGCTTAGGGTGCGAAAGGTTCAAATCCCGGACTACCCCAATTTTTACACAAAGAAGATCCAAAACTAGATACGTAATCAATATAGCGATCGCTGAAAGTTGGCAGGCGTATCAGGGACCGGACCAGATTATATTAGAAATAGTCACTTCCTCATTTCAACCATTTGAGGGGGGGGGGAGTGGAAGGACGGTTAATTCGAAAAAATGAGAGGTATCTTTAACTTACCAACGGGTTATCAGATCTTAATGAAATTTGATATTTAGAAGAAACCTCGTGTCTCAGAGCTCTCATTTTAAATCCTGACCGGATTCGATGACATCGGGGTGAGTTGGAGGGGAAAATCAGAAATCTTAGAAAAGGGTTGCGTGGAGAGATCGGGATGAAACTTGGCGGGACAAACGTTACAATACCTAACAAGAAGAGACTGCAGGAACACTGCATTAGCAAGTTTATCTTTGTAATAAATGCCAATAAACGAAGAACAGCAAAATCGACAACCCAAGTACCGAGTCTAATTTTAGGTTTTGACCTCGTCACAAGTACCATATGAGCTCTTGTTTTCTACAAGAATCCATAATATGGGTTGCTATTTGTATGTAGAAGAGACTTTTACAACCATTATGATCCTGACGCAAACAGTATTTTTTAATTTAATTCTACAGCTTCTCAAGTTGAAATAAAAAATAAACCTTGATATCACTCCCAAAAGATTATATCTATGCTCTTGGACAATGTGGAAACACTTACACTCTTTCTATTTATTTGAATGGTAAAAGCAGAAGCAATATCCCTAAAAGCTTCAACTTAATACCCCAATCGTTCTCGATATATTGCTGAGGCATTTTATTGGCAACCAGAACTACAATGTCTTTTGATTTATTTTCAAGCAACATATAATTTAAAGCATAATGGACCATTAACATATTTGTGGGGAGGGGTTGACATGCCTAATATCCCTAAATACATAGTTACTGGGCTGTTCTACTATTCTGAACAAAATGGCTGTCTCAAAATTTTGAATGTATGCGTTTGGAAAGTGAATGGGCTTGAGAGAGAGGCTGCTTGCCCTCCAATCTTTTGTTACTCTAAAAAAAGGCACAACTTTTAACTTCAAATTAGCTCTTTTAAAAGTTTCACTAATATTTACAGCTGTTATAGAGTGGTCCTGCCTATCATATTGCTTACATGTCATTTTGATAATCTGCATGCATACAGTTTTTCCCTCAATTGAAACTCCCAAACGTTCCGAAAAAGTTCCATCTTAATACCTTTAGCGTCATTAGTTGCATTAACTGTACTTAATACACCATCAACCGTTCCTGAAGCATTTCTGATGCGTCCGCTCGACTACTTGTTAGGGCACAGCATGTTCCGAATTAGCTCCATAGAGTTTCTATTCATTCCAATTTTTCGCCTTAATATCCTTAGTTTTAATAGTAGTAGCTGTAGAATTAACTGTTGTAATTAACCGTAAGCCTAAGCTTTAGTGCAG
The DNA here is from genome assembly GCF_032884065.1 of Artemia franciscana. Classification (NCBI taxonomy): domain Eukaryota; kingdom Metazoa; phylum Arthropoda; class Branchiopoda; order Anostraca; family Artemiidae; genus Artemia; species Artemia franciscana. Next base: position 38,093,141 of record NC_088863.1, read on the forward strand.
TAGTAGTAATAATAGTAACAGTAGCATTAGTATGAGTAGAAGGAGTAGCATAAGGATGCAAATATTTTCTTTTGGTTAGTTCAAGATTCCTCACAACAAGCCCTGTTAGTTTCAACCTCACATCATACTCTTTCTAAAATATTGCTGTTACACCCTTTTGACAACCTGTATACAGAGGGCGTGTTCTGATTCAGTTCATCTTCCCCCTCAGAATTTCTTAAAAATTTCACCTTCATGTCCTTAGGCATAGTTGTCATATTAGTTACAGTAGTAGCATTGATATTGCTAGCAATAAGAACTTTAAACTACGCTGAACAAAATGAATGTATCTGGGGAAATAGCGGGCGTGTGAAGAGGATTACTTCCCTTCACAATCACTTTTGATGACTATTAAATGGGACACTAGCCTCTTCAATTTTCAGTCGAATGTGCCTTTTTCGAAGTTTCTAAGACAACAAATGACCATCTCAAAATTTCTGTAAGTTGAATTTTGCGAAAATACGAGGCGTGGGGTGAGAGGGTATCCACCCTCCAATCACTTTCAATCTTAAAAAGGGTAGGACTTCTGATTACCAATCCGATGAGCCTAACCTCCCCCCCCCCCCGAAGTTCGTGCGACCATCTGTTCTACATAAACCTTATATGCCCCAGGGTATAACTTACAACCCTTACCCAAAAGGACTGTGGGGAGGGAGGGGGTTGTCATCCTGAAAGGTATAATTTCTAGACCTTTCAACTACGTTTAACAAAATGGCAATCTCAAAATTTGGATTGGATGTGTTTGGAGAAATGGTGGGCGTGGGAGGGGCGTTAGTTTTTGGTTTCTGATAAAAATGTCACCAAAAAATGTTGGAACTTGCATCCATACCTCTTACGCAAAGGGAACATGGAAAAAATCAAAAAAGCCAAAAACAATAATAGTTCGAATGAAAATTGGGTCTTAAAAAGGCCCAACAAACCATTTTTTGAACTGCTAGAAATTTAAAACTTAAATTCCTGGTCAAGCGGACCCTGATTTAGCCCACAGTTTAGTTTAGTTTTGGGGTACGACTATCCTCAAACTTGTTAAACAATAAAGGGTCAATTTTTTTTCAATTGCCGCAAAGCTTTCAAGGATCATTGACGGGGGTTAGGAGACCATTAGTTTTGTCTGGAGGAGGGAAACTAGGGGGCTTTGTAATGTTCCAAAAAATTTTTGGAACACTAATTAGTTTGAAGTTTGCAACCACAAGCCTGTGGGTCAAGTGGAGTCTAAAAACTAGCTGGGCCTTAGCTGGGCGTAAAACTAGCTGGGCGTAAAGAGCAGGGCGTTGAGGAGGGGATATATATATATATATATACTAGCTGTTGGGGTGGCGCTTCGCGCCACCCCAACACCTAGTTGGTGGGGACGCTTCGCGCCCCCCCCAAGCCCCCCCGCGCGCGTAAGTCGTTACGCGCCATAATAGTTACGCGCCATTGTAGTTGTGTCCCTATGTCCCACCTTTGAATATAGATATATATATATATATATATATATATATATATATATATATATATATATATATATATATATATATATATATATATATGGTTTTAACTACGTAAAACTTGCGAATATACAACATTCTTTGCTGTCCCATTGTCTTTGCATATAAATAGATTGTCAGGTTTACCGACTCTTGAACATGCAACATATAATGGTCCATGGGAAAACAATCTGTATTCAGATCTATACCTCATGATTCTAATGATTGCCCTTGAGCTTTGTTGATGGTTATTGCTAATCGACCATTCCCTGTCCCGGTGTCCCGGTCGTCATTTATATCCCCCTGTTTCCCCCGGTGTCCCCGTTGTAGTTGTGTCCCTGTGTCCCGGTCGTCATTTATATTCCCTGTGTCCCGGTCGTCATTTGTATCCCGGTGTCCCGGTCTGTATATACATTCGTTTTTTAGTTTTGTTTTTCTCCTTTATTTTTTTCCTTTTTTTTTCTTTTTTAGTTTATTTAGATTTTTAGATTTTTTAGTTTTTTTATTAGTTTTTAGTTTTTTTTCTTTTTAGTTTTTTTGTAGTTTTTACCTTCTTTTTAGTTTTGTTAGTTTTTTTTTTTACTTATGTCCTGGTCGTCATTTATACTCCCTGTGTCCCGGTGCTTTGTTGATTGCTAATCGAACATTCCTTTTGTCCTGGTCGCTTTTTCTTTGAGTGTCGTCATTTATTTTTTTCTTTTTTAGTTCTTTTAGTTTTTACCTTTTTTATTTTTTTTTAGTTTTTTAGATGAAAATTTTTTTTAGTTTTTTCCTTTTTTTCTTTTTAGTTTTTTATTGGTTTTTACCTTTATTTTAGCTTATTTTTCAGTTTTTTCCTTATTTTTAGTTTTTTTTTTATTTTTTATTTTTTTAGTTTTTTACCTTTTTTTAGTTTTTTTAGTTTTTTTAGTTTTTTAGCTTTTTTACTTTTTTATTAGTTTTTAGTTTTTTTTGTAGTTTTTGTGTTTTTTACCTTTGTTTTAGCTTATTTTTCAGTTTTTTCCTTTTTTTTAGTTTTTTTTAGTTTTTAGTTTTTTTAGTTTTTTACCTTTTTTTAGTTTTTTTTAGTTTTTTTAGTTTTTTAGCTTTTTTATTTTTTTTATTAGTTTTTAGTTTTTTTTTTGTTGTTTTTGCCTTTTTTTAGTTTTTTTAGTTTTTTAGCTTTTTTATTAGTTTTTAGTTTTTTTTGTAGTTTTTGCCTTTTTTTAGTTTTTTTAGTTTTTTAGCTTTTTTATTTTTTTTATTAGTTTTTAGTTTTTTTTTGTAGTTTTTGCCTTTTTTTAGTTTTTTCAGTTTTGACGTCACCTGATCCAGTTTTTTCAGGTGACGTCACCTGATCCACACATCCACAGACAGACAACTTATTTTTATATATATAGATTGGTATCGAAATTCTTTTTTTAAGAGTTTCGGTTACTATTGAGCCGAGTCGCTCCTTACTTACAGTTCGTTACCACGAACTGTTTGATAAGTTTTGTCGAACACGAACAGAGTTAAACCACAACATAAATATATATAAACAGTAGTGAAAAGTTTATTCAAACATGAGACACATCAAAGGGCGCTGACTGGGAAGTTGATAATACGTCAGAGCAATATATCTCCCATAATGCTATTGTAATGCTTTAAATAGTTGTCTTAGGGCATGCACGAAAGGCAGAGTCATGAAGAGAAGTGTGTGTTTGATGTTCCCCAAAAATATTTAATGGAGAGTACAGGACTTTTCGCTACTGTTTGCATATATATTTATGCTATGGTTAAAACCTAAAATAGCTGTTTAATGTCCGTGCGTTCATACAAAAGATAAGGATCCTCAAGAACCATTATTGGCATATAGGGCGTCAGATCAACGTTTCAGTTGTTGGGTCTTTTTCACAAGGACAAGTAGCAAACTTGTCATTGTGTGTTTAGTTTTTTCTTTTATTTGATTTATGTTTTTGTGTGCTTAGTACTTAGTTTATTAGCACTGATCAAATTTCTTCTAATGGTAAATCACTGGATTTACTGAGTTTACTCGTAATAGTTTCTTAAACGATAGATGAGACTCACAAAAACAAAATCAATTTTTTTATACATTTTTTTTTCAGAATACTGGGGCTTGAGGTGTGTCAACTTCGGCTGCTATTTAATTTTTCAAAAGAGGTAGTGACGTCTAGATTTTAAAATTAATATTTTTCTAAATTGTTGTCAATGAGAGGAGTTGAGGTGGGATTTAAAAATACTAGCAATAACAAAAAACTTCCCTCTAAAAGACTGAAATTGTTGAAATGTGCAAATTTTTAGAATTATTCTAACATTTATTGTAAAAAAAAAGAATATCGGAAAAGCTGTTTCCTCAGATACAATTGTACACATTACTTGAAAATATCCGAAATATTTAGCTCTTCTTAAAGTTTCTACAGGCAACTTTGGTGTCTTTTGAAATATTCTAGGATATCTTGAGAAAATTTCCTTGAGAAATTTCCTCCAATGCGGCTTGAATGCCAAAACATTTACATTTCTTGAGTGAAAATTGCAAAATCCAACATTTTTCACCGCAAGATATATCAGCGACATGTTTGTTTAACCTTATGTTGGTTTTTTCTTTTTCTCTAATTTTAAATTCTTTTTTTAGTTGGAAATAATCAAGTTATTGTTATGTGTATATCATTTGCTCATCTTATTCAGCTTATGCGACATTTTTAAAAGAATGATATCATCTTTACCTTTAAACACAAATTAATGTTACTTGAGTGAAAACCCGTTGAAAATCTCGCTATCAAACTGACTTCAACTCCAGAACATGTTTAAAATGATCAGGTACCAATCGGCTTTACAACATTTTTTTCTTTTTTAATTAAACATGTTTTTTTTAAACATGTTTTTTAATTTTTTTTTCTTTTTTGACTGCATTTTAAAAAGCTAATTTCAAAATTTTTTCGTCCTGGACCAACTTGAAAAAAATACTTGACAAAAAAGTTTTACCTAACGTGACCACACACGAACTGTGCACGCGAGGACAGTGTCAAGAGCACAGTAAAGCCCTGTTTTATTAAGAAAGCCTCATTCTGATTCAATCCTCACTTTCTAAGTTTTATTAAGGAACTAGCTGTTGGGGTGGCGCTTCACGCCACCCCAACACCTAGTTGGTGGGGGCGCTTCGCGCCCCCCCCCCAAGCCCCCCGCGCACGTAAGTCGTTACGCGCCATATTAGTTACGCGCCATTGTAGTTGTGTCCCTATGTCCCACCTGTGAATATAGATATATATATAATATATATATATATATATATATATATATATATATATATATATATATATATATATATATATATATATATATATATATATATATATATATGTTTTTAACTACGTAAAACTTGCGAATATATAACATTCTTTGCTGTCCCATTGTCTGTGCATATAAATAGATTGTCAGGTTTACCGACTCTTGAACATGCAACATATAATGGTCCATGGGAAAACAATCCGTATTCAGATCTATACCTCATGATTCTAATGATTGCCCTTGAGCTTTGTTGATGGTGATTGCTAATCGACCATTCCCTGAGTCGCCATCGTCATTTATATATCCCCCTGTGCACCCCGGCGTCCCCTTTGTAGTTATGTCCCTGTGTCCCGGTCGTCATTTATATTCCCTGTGTCCCGGTCGTCATTTGTGTCCCGGTGTTCCAGTCTGTGATTTCTCTTTGAGTGTCCCGGGCGTCATTTATATTCCTTGTGTCCCGGTGTCCCGGTCGTCATTTATATCCCCCTGTGCCCCCCGGCGTCCCCATTGTAGTTGTGTCCCTGTGTCCCGGTCGTCATTTATATTCCCTGTGTCCCGGTCGTCATTTGTATCCCGGTGTCCCGGTCTGTATATACATTCGTTTTTTAGTTTTGTTTTTCTCCTTTATTTTTTTCCTTTTTTCTTTTTTTTCTTTTTTAGTTTATCTAGATTTTTAGATTTTTTAGTTTTTTTATTAGTTTTTAGCTTTTTTGTAGTTTTTACCATTTTTTTAGTTTTTTTAGTTTTTTTTTTTTTACTTATGTCCTGGTCGTCATTTATACTCCCTGTGTCCCGGTCGTCATTTGTGTCTCGGTGCTTTGTTGATTGCTAATTTATATTATATTTATATTTATATTTTTTATATTTATTAATGTTTTTTTAGTTTTCTTTTTCTCTTATTTTTCAGTTTTTTCCTTTTTTTTAGTTTTTTCTTTTTTAGTTTTTTTTGTTTTTTACCTTTTTTTTAGTTTTTTTAGTTTTTTAGCTTTTTTAGTTTTTTTATTAGTTTTTAGTTTTTTTTAGTTTTTGCCTTTTTTTAGTTTTTTCAGTTTTTTTTAGTTTTTAGTTTTTTACCTTTTTTTATTTTTTTTTAGTTTTTTAGCTTTTTTAGTTTTTTTTTTCTTTTTAGATTTTTTTGTAGTTTTTACCTTTTTTAGTTTTTTTTCTTCTTTTGTATTAGTGTGAAATAATTCAGACGTCATATGCGGACAAACACGACGTCACTCGGCAGACAGACAGACAGACATAACCCACAAACAACTTATTTTTATATATATTTATTAATATTTTTTTAGTTTTCTTTTTCTCTTTTATTTTTCAGTTTTTTCCTTTTTTTTAGTTTTTTTCTTTTTTAGTTTTTAGTTTTTTTTAGTTTTTTACCTTTTTTTAGTTTTTTTTAGTTTTTTTAGTTTTTTAGCTTTTTTAGTTTTTTTATTAGTTTTTATTTTTTTGTAGTTTTTGCCTTTTTTTATTTTTTTCAGTTTTTTTTTAGTTATTAGATTTTTACCTTTTTTTAGTTTTTTTTAGTTTTTTAGCTTTTTTAGTTTTTTTTTTCTTTTTAGTTTTTTTTGTAGTTTTTACCTTTTTTAGTTTTTTTCTTCTTTTGTATTAGTGTGAAATAATTCAGACGTCATATACGGACAAACATGACGTCACCTGATCCACACACAGATCCACACACAGACAACTTATTTTTATATATATAGATGAATGGAAACGATTCCCTCCCTATCCAGCCAAATTAAGGAATGAGTTAAGAAGGGCCTCTTACAGTAGGAAATTTTTATCATCCCTCAACTTGATTATACAGGGAAGGAAACAAAAAAACAAAAAACAAAAAAATTACATATTCCTCTATAGTTAATTAAAGTTAACATCATTCCCTAATAAAACGTAAAAAATGAGAAACAAATTAGGCCTGAAATTCAATGTTGATGCAGCTCTGTGACGCTAAAATTTCAGCAATTAAACTAATATATTTTGGTTCAGGTTTTAACAAAAAAATTACCGCTGTTTTCAAGAAGTTTATCCCAAACTACCCGAGAAGCATCTCAAGGACGGATAAATTATCGGACATAAGTTTATTGAATGAAAAAGCAAATTTATTGCAAAATCAAGACAATTTTGTCATTTTAAAAGTACTCAAATACAAAGCACAAATCTTTTCAAATACAAATCAAAAATTATTCGCAAGGAGCGTTTTCGCAGAATATGACGTTGGCTATTTTACAAAAAAAGATAATAACAACAAAAACAAATAATACCTATGAAAAATTTTTTTTAGTGGCTTCTTCTACATTCCACGAGCATGATGACAGGGTAACCCTTGCAACATGCTCTTCTACCTTCATATTAACGAGTTGTTTCACCATTTTATCACAATCGGGGTCATTATATGGACCTGGAACAGAATAAAAGATTGTTCTTCAAATTAAAATTTACCAATAATTATTAGTAAACTGATTAAGCAAAGCAAAACACTCATGACTACTCATGACGTATAGCCTTGCTTCTCGGATTCTGTGTTGTTGTACTACTTTCACTAGATAATTTTCTAAACAAATAGGACAACGCCATAAACTATCTAACAATTTTTACTTCCGTATTTACTTAAGACTAAAGCTTTTTCTTTCGTTGATATAAGGGTTACATTCTTTTTGCAGTAGTGACTTTAATTTTTTCAATGACGTCATCAACCAGGTCTCAGATGGGAGTCTATCTTCTTGGCAGCACTGTGACTGTACTAAATAGAAGTGAATTACCATCCATACATATGGCACTTGGTCTATTTCTACATAACCACCTGGAAAAGGGTGAAACAATCAGACAATCTTTGACTTCAACTATCAAAGAAATAGCTACATTTTGGTATAAAGCCAGGATTCCAACTAGAGATGTGCAGAATTGTCAAACTAAACAGGAGAAGCTATTTGAAGGATGGTGCTTATTGAAAAAGAATAAAGGTAGGCAGTCAGTTAAACAACAATCAAGAGAAGCAGAGTTTCTATGTAAGCTGGACAACCTTTTTGACATCGCTCACGTGAACACCATGAACATAATGAAAATAAAAGAAGATAAACAGTTTTTACAGGCTCAAAGAGAAAAAGGTAGAAAATGGTTGGTAGGGATAAAAAATTAGCCAGAAAGGAGAAACAAGTTGTAAAAAGGCTAGAAAAGACATTAGCGAGACAACAGACCACCGAAGGAAGAGAAAAGGGGCAAAATGACAGCAAAATGATGGATATGATATTGTCATCTAGCAGTGATGAAGAAGATACAGACAATAGTGACGATGATACTGTGAGCTGCAAGGCAGGACCAACACAAGAAAATAGACAGAGAGGTAGAAAAGTAGTTATAACTCCACAACTTACAGCAACGTTAGACAGAACCAAAATATCTGACCGTAAAGCAATGTTCGTCATTAGTGAAACTGTCAAAAGTTTGGGACATAACATCACTGATCTAGCTCTTAATCGTAACTAAATTCGTCGATTAAGAATGAAAAACCGGTCCGTAGAGTCAGTCGTCTTGAAAGCCGGGTTTCAAGGTAACGTACCACTAGTAGTTTACTGGAATGGCAAGCTCACTGCTGGCTTAACAAGTAAAGAGCAAGTTGATCGACTACCCGTCATAGTTTCAGGAAAAGGGGTCTCCCAGTTATTGACAGTTGCAAAACTAACCAGTGATACAGGTGAAGCCCAAGCATCAGCTGTATACCCTGCAATAGGAGACTGGTGCATCACAGAAAACATCCGTGCAATTTGCTTTGACACAACCAGCTCCAACACTGGTCGACTGGCTGGAGCGTGTGTTCTATTGAAACAGAAGATTGGTAACGAGCTTTAGTCCCTTGCATGAAGACATCCCGTCATGGAGCTGCTCATCGGTGCTGTATTTCAATTTCGTCTTGGATCAACATTTGCTCCTCAAGTTCCAATATTCACTCGTTATCAACAGAACTGGATGTTTGTTGATCAATCCAGGTTTGAAAGAGGAATGTCAAGCGATGCCGTATCTACGTCAGTTCAAGATATCGAGGACAGTACCACTGAGTTTGCTAAGGGTTATCTTAGAGAAAATCAACCAAGGGATGATTATAGAGAATTTTTGGAGCTAGTTATAATCTTTCTAGACTCGGTTCTTGAGAGGGGAATTCGATTCATAGCACCTGGGGCTACACACCATGCACGATGGCTGTCAAAGGTCATCTATAGTCTAAAAATTTGGATGTTCAGAGGGCAGTTTCATTTGAGTAAGAAAGAAGAAAAGGGGTTGCAAGATGTGTGTATCTTCGCAGCACGTGTTTATCTAAGACTGTGGATGAGAGCTCCAAAACCAGCTAGTGCTCAATATCATGATGATCAATTATTAATATCACTGTTGAATAATTTGGCAATCAATTCAGAAATATTCAGAGTGACGTCCATGAAGATGGCTAACCATTTGTGATATTTATCTCGATGGTTTAATCGATGGCAAAGAAACAACCTGACCTTTGCTGACAGACCTAAATGGACCAAAAGCTGCTGCAATATGTAACGTTACCCAGGCAATGTAAATGTAATTTCCAGGTTTTAAGTTTGACATCTTACATAGGCTAATTTCAACTCGTTTCAAGTTTTAAATTCACTCTATACTTTTCACTCATCTATTTCAGTGAAATCCGTCTAATGGGGACACCAAAACATACAAGAAATGAAAGGTTACAAAAAAAAAATCTACTGTATGAGCCACAAGCCCATGGCCACCTGTGTTATTGGTACCGCTCCTACCAGTAGTTTGGGCTGTGGCAGTGCTACAACTTCTATCAGTACTGCTTTTGACAGTATACGATCTACAGGGAATGAGTGCCAGAATATTTGGCCCACAGGGTCCCAGGCCCGCTGTTGCTTTCATTGTATCGCTGAAGGAGGATACTGAGACTCCTCTGTTACCATCTAGGTAAAACAACCTATATAAATTGAGCCTTTAGCGGTTATTCCTAGAATTGATCAACTCTCATCAACTACACATCCCCAATGATCAAGGCCAGAGTGAAGAATTGAATTCCCCGACTCTAGCAGCTGGCGCTCTTATTCTAAAGCTTAATCCAGTTCCTGGGTTAAGCTTTCCTAAACTGTATCTTTCCTTGCAGAAGATCTCAGTGATATCTATACATGAAGCTCTCCCTGTACTAATCGTCCTTATTAACAATCTGAGACTATAGCTTGGTGAAAATAATAAAATGTAGCATAGATAAGAAAAAAGATAAAAATATTACGATTCACATGTTAACGGCTATACAAGAACTTAGCTGTTTTCCATCAAAGATACAAAAGCACGAGAAACCACCTGCAGGATTACGACCCAATCCGCGACATCGAAGGGAGACTTTGTGTACCCATCTACGCGCCGAATCGACGGCTTACTCTCATCGCTGGGACACTACAGACTTTAACCGCTGTAATATCTCCGTAAGTATGGCCGGTGAGTCATAGCTGGTCAGTCTATTCTAAGCACTCAGCTTTTTAGCGATCCTTATTAACAATAGACGCACGGAAAAAATATTAAAAGAATAGACCCAGCTAAAAAGAAATCAAATAAAAAAAAATAATAAAAATAAATAAATCAGACAAAATAAGAAACAAAACTCTCATAGAAAACATTAAGGAAGAATCGCAATCCAAGAAAGATTGTGCTCTAATTAACCCTCCGGGACTGTTATAGTTCTGTAGAAATAAATTATAATAATATTGAAATAAAATTGTGTTAGCAGTACGTTAATACAGTTAAAATATGTTTTTCTTTATTTATTTTTTATTTATTTTACGATTCCTGAACCTTGTTAAACCAACCAAACTCCTGTTATTTTCATCTGACGAACTTCTATTCGAACAAGAAAGACAGAAAAGAAGAAAAGAAAGAAAAAACAAAATATAACTAAAAAGAGACACTAAAACTTCGATGGTAGTCCAGAAATCCTGTATAACTTTTGATTGTCTGGAATTAACAGACACTTTGAAAAAAAACCCTGTGTTCTCTCTTTTACTCCACTATCCTCGCATTGTTTTGTGCAGTGGGTAATAAATAAATTATTATTATCATAAGAAATAGGCTTAATCCCTCTCCTACCTACTATAGTTTAGTCTTGCTTGTCTGCAAAATACTTTTTTATATCTTTTGTACTTGTAAAGAAATTTTTTTTCTTTTTGTCGAGACCAGAGGTGGCTACGTCATTGGTTTGTAAGACCAAAACGGGAACCAAAACTTTTTTAGGGCTTCAAGTCACATAGATGTATTACACACAGGAGTAACGTATGAACAATGGATCTTAAGTTCCACGACTTCCAGAGCATTTTCGTCAATCAGTATCATGTCAGAAGTACTTTAGAACAATGCTTTATTAATTTCTTTATAAAGCTGATATAATAGGAAATAAATAGTTAATAAAAGAAAAAAAAATATTATATTCATAGTCAATCGAGTAAGTAGCACAAAAACGAATAATTTCCCCAATATTTCTACCCATCATTAAGTGACTTCTCTTTCCAGAATTAAATTTAAAATTCAAATGAAGACCATTAGAACTAAAAATGAAGCCGATTAGTAATCGGCTTCCTTTTGACTGCCTGTCACAGCTCCCAAAATGCAAGTTTTACTGTTTAGATCAAATGTGAATAATAGACTCTTCTATTCATGAAACGCTGTGTATAAGGGAACTTTTTATAACATCACTCTCATAACAGAGCATTCGTCCCTGAAGTATTATGGAATAAAGTTAAACTTTATGCTAAAGAGTGGAGGGTTGAACGGACGGCAGCTCTCCTAATAAGCAGGTCATTTTACGATGGTTTTAGATCACTTTTCACTTTCATTCCAAAAAATTATTCTATTCCATTCCAGTTCTTTTTAACATCGTATTGAGAATAGGGAATTTACCCCCAGAATCATAGTTTACCTTAGATCAGTCAGATCACCCCTGTTTAGCTTATTTGGCGATTCTAGCGTATATGGTCATTTATTGATACGTTCCAAATTTTTTCTAGTAGTTTGAGTTAGATAATGTTTCATCAGCGTCAGTTCCGCACTGAAAAAAAAAAACTTGATAATGGCGGGTATAGCCAAATATATAGCCATATTTTAAAGCCAAATATATAGCCATAAACAAAAGGCATAAATAGCATAAAACTTTGGTCAGCATTCATCATAAAACACTTAAATGAAACACTACATTATTCATCAGCGTCAGTTCTGCACTGAAAAAAAAACAAAACTTGATAATGGCGGGTATAAGTACTGTCAAAATCCTATAAAAAAAAAACCGAGGACTTGCAAAAAAAAAAACGCACTTTGAATTTTTTTTTTTACATATAAACCTCCGTTAGAAAAAAAAAATTTTCTACTTACTACCAGCATATATATTATTCCAGTGTGCGGCCGTTTTTTTGTACGTTTCATAAGATTGTTTATACTGTCCAGCGACAATGGCATCTAGCGGATCATCCGGTTCTGGTGAAGCCAGTAGTGCTTGGATGCTCATAAGCACTGACCGGACTGTCATCGATGCAGCCCTGAAAAAAAGGCATAAAGGCATTAAATATGATCAAGGGAGAAAAGACAACAGAAAAAAAAGAAGACCCATTGACTAAGGATATATTTTTCTCACAATTTGATCATCTCATCACGTCGCAATTGTCCATCTATCCAATTTTGGTTTAAGGCAATAGATACATTATGCAAAGAATAGGCGATATAGTAAAACTAAAATCATATGGTATGATAATATAGTAAATATCTAATTTACTAAACGAACAATAATTGTATTATAAGTCTAAGTTTTCTTGAGAACGGCGCAATATTTTTTTTTTCTTTCTGAAAATTGACATACTACCATTTTCTGGTAAAGCGATCTAGATAGATCACGACTTTTGGAAAATTCCTTTTCCCCTCCCCGTCTCCTTGATATGACTGAAACTTGAGTTGACTGAAATTAGAGATTCCTGGAGGTTCAAGGCCTTGAGCATAATAAGGAGGAGTCAATCAATTCGAATAGCCTGTTTTTTAATCAGTTATTTGATCTAATTTTTGATCGATAAACTTATTTATTGCTGAGATTTTTAGTAACTTAGTTTTCTTTATTTTATATTATATTTCATAGACAACGTCTGTTTGTTAAACAGCCAAAATCATTCGCTTAAGTTGTATTCAAAAAATTCCTTGTTATCTTCTTTTATTTGTATGTGCTAAATATTAAAAAACCAACAAAATAAGAGTTGATTTGATTATCAGAACTTTCCACGTGGAGGAAAGGGGGAGGGGGAATTGGTCAGAAAGTGCGAAGAGACACTGGGATAAGGAAAAGATTAATTTCATTTTGCTAAAGTCGAATTTATCAGAGGATATAATTTCCAGCAGTAGTTTAATCGAAGAAGTATTTTTTTTGTTCTCGCGTTGCTGAACAAAGAGGCTTGTAATATTACTGCTAAGATCGTTGACTGTCTCCCAGGAGAATACAAATCGTATAAAAGGCATGATTCTGTGAAGTATAAACAGGAAGGAGGTGTCAAATTCACGTCAGAGTTTCTTCATGAGATTGAAATCGCTCATTTGCCACTCAAAGAATTAAAGAAAACAGATAATTTTTTCAGTTAATTAATACTATATATAATATAAAATAACATTAATTTCTGAATACGTTGGCAATTTTTGATTTTTCGACAATATAAACAAATAAAAAGTCAAATTTTATAAAATATATTTTGTTTTTGGATAAGCCCATGTGACGCTCTTACCCTTAGAAGGCCGAGGAGGTAGCAGCCCTATTCTAGTTAGTGGTAATTTCTGTTTGTTTTGGGCAGCGTTTATTCATTGAAACTAATATCTATTCTTTTTAGGTTCGAATTATTTATTACTGCTCGTCTTGGGTTTTAATACGCATATTTGAAAAGCTTCTTTTTTAGAAAACGTCTTTAAAAAATAATTTCACTTCAGTTTTCAGAGTTATATATTTATAACTGGTTAATATTAAGAGTATTTGTAACCGCTTTAAAGTTATTCTGTTTGAGGAAAAAAAATACTGGATAGCAACATAAATTTTAGACAATGTTTGAGCATTCAGTAAAATTTTTTGTAACCAATAGCTTTCTGCTTTTACTTTTTGACATTAGTTTTAAAACGGAATAATTGATGGATTCGGATGGGAGAAATTTTTGACTATAAGAATTGAAAATCCACGCAGAATTTGTCTTCTTTGAGGCTGAAACCATCCTTATCCCCATCTTGTAAGCAGACTATAATATAAATGTATCTTAATCCATTGTTAGATTTAAAGGATTTTGTTGCCTTAAAAAAAAGAAGAAGAATAAGACGGCATGAATCAATACAACCAGATTTGTTACCTTAATTTTTTGCCTTACTTTTGGTTCTGAAATTTTAATTGAAGTGTCTACACGGCTAGAAGTTTTAAAGCAGACCAGCGTAATTTCTTCTTTTTGAATTGATAGTTCTCGATGAGGTCTGATTTGTCCGGTCTACTTACTGCAAAAGTTTCAAGCCGATTGTAGAAAACAATGGCGTTGTCCAATCCGGGGTGTGACTTGGTCGATCCACTCCATTTTTTAAAACCATTTTTTCTTAATGTTTTTTTTTTTGTCCCAGAGCACATACCCAGTACGTTACTGGCCTATCAAAGATAGAATATTGGTCGCAATGAATAAAAGCAACCATCTTTTCCCATAACTTTTTTTCGCATTGATATCCCTTTGTATCCATCTATATATCTGTATATATCTATATATCTGTATATATCTATATATCTGCATATATCTATACATCTGTTTATATCTATATATCTGTCTATATATCTTAAAAATACTTTTGTTTTAATATAGTTCTACTTGACAATGTATACATCCACTGAAATTTGCGAAGCTCTTGGAGACAAAAAAAAAAAAATTCCGCTTATTTTTGGGCATTCCGGATCGACATAGCCAAAATAAGTTTAAAATGTGTTGTCAAAGTTATGAATGTCATTTTCAAGCTGATTGGAGAGAAAATTAAAGGTTCCATTTTTTGCGGCTCAAATAATTTGGTATGTAGAATGGTCTACACATCCAAAGTCAAGTAACAGGGCTGAGCCCTAGTCTTAGCTGATAAAAAAAAATGTTCTGAATTCATTTTCGGGCCAAACTGTTTTTGTTTCATGTTTTTCTGAGGCTTCCATTGACACAATTCGTTGACTGGCATAAGTTTCAAGAAAAATAGTCTGTTTTTTTTTTCGATAGACCATACAAATCCATACCCCACTTAGAATTGACCATGCAAAACTTAAAAGACAAAACACAATGTGATACGACTGTTGCAGAGATCTTCATTAAAGAGCCGCTTTCAAAAACTTACGAGTTTCTTGCAATACATTCTATTACTCTTAGTGATAGTATACATTTTTTATCCTCTAATTAAAAGCACGGTGAAGTATGCTCCATTGGTAGAGCCAGTTTGGCTGTAACCCTTTGTTCATAACCTTAAGAGATTGCACAGATTTGCCCAATACTAAAATACTAAACTAAATCTAGGGTATAGATATAATACCCCCCTCTCCCACCTCCTGGAGTTATGGTAGTTTCAGACATGAGTTTAGGTATGAGTAGGCTACAGCAGCTCCCTAGACAAAAATCCCATCATATTCAGAAAGTAAATAGGCTAAACCTTTGCATAAGATATTTTACTCTGTTAGAGTGATATACCCTATAATTTGTGTAAATATAGTTAGACTTACCATTGAGTTTTTAGAATATCTAAACAAATGGCCCCAGTAACGGACGATATATTTGGATGCCAGATTTTTGTCAAAAACTTCACCTGAAAGGACACAAGGAATTTTAAAGTGAGAAACACGTTGTCAGACTTATTAAAAAAGTAAAATGAGACTGGAGTATAAACTGTGCTATTAGAGAAAGTATAATCAATTTAATCTCTCCTTTATAGTCGACCTTCTTTATTTTTTTTCAAGAATATCGTTTTTTATAAGTAAAAGCAAAAAAGAAGCAAAAAATGAAGCATAGATATTTTTTCACTCCTATAACACATCTGTTTTCGCTTGGCTTTGCTGCTGCATAACCATGCTCCGTTTCTTCGTTGTTTTTTTTTAAATGTGGAAATATTTCAGTACTATAGCGTACATTCTCTCTTTATTTAGCTTTTCTGTTTATTTTTTCAAAGAAAACTTCAACTAAACTTTTAATGAAGTTGAGTACAAGAAAAAGCAATTTCAGCGCTTAGTCTAATATTTTGATTCTCTAACAGCTGTTCACGAGCTATAGGCTGCATAACACTAACACCATACGAGACCCTTGCAAGCGGTACGTGAAAGCTTTTGGGGCATTGTTTCTATACTCTTGGAAGAAACTACTATAAGGGTGAATTTATATTATGGATTTCTGTCTTGCTTTATCTGAAGGTAACAATATAACTATGAATTTCAAGGGCAAATTGTAGGGCTTATTCCCAAAAAACAAACAGAATAAGTATTCAAAATATAATTTATTAGTTTTTTATAATGAACAAGAGCTAAGAGCTCAAATGGCACTTGTGACGAGGTCGAAAGAGCCAAGAGATCTTATGGTATGAGCTCTAGCAAAGTTCTAAGAATCAATAGATTGCTTTAAAAGGAAAATCAGAGGCCTAACACCGGTCGGAATTTAAAATAAGAGCTCTGAGTCACGAAGTCCTTCTAGATATTAAAATTCATTAAGACCTGATCACCCACTCGTAAGTTAGAAATACCTCAATTTTTTTAATTTTTCCTCTCCTTTTAGCCCCCCCCCCCCAAAATGGTAAAATGGGGGAAAACGACTTTATCAAGTCAATTTGTGTAGCTCCCTGACACGCCTACCAATTTTCATCGTCCTAGCACGTCCAGAAGCTCCAAACTCGCCAAAGTACTTAACCCCAACACCTAACTCCACCAAAGAGAGTGGATCCAGTCTGGTTACGTCAATCACGTATCTACGACATTCATAAGCGTTTTCCAAGATTTCCAGTTTCCCCCTCTAAGTTCCCCCAATGTCAAAAGATCTGGTCGGGATTTGTAATAAAAGCTCTGAGACATGAGTTCCTTCTAAATTTCAAATTTCACTAAGATCCGGTCACCCGTTCTTAAGTTAAAGATATTTCAATTTTTCTGATTTGTCCAAATTAACAACCCCCAACTCCCTCAAAGAGAATAGATCCGTACCAATTATGTCAATCTCGTATCTATAACTTGTGCTTATTCTTCCCATCAAGTTTCACCCCGATCTCTGAACTCTAAGGGTACCTCGATTTTCACGTTTTCCAAGAATTTCGGTTTCCCCCTCCAACTCCCTTCAATGTCACCAGATCTGGTCGAGATTTAAAATGAGAGTTCTAATGCACAAGATCCTAATAGATAACAGATTTCATTGAGATCTGATCATCCGTTCGTAAGTTACAAATACCTCATTTTTCAAATTTTTCCGAATTACTCCCACCCCCCCAACTCCACCAAAGAGAGCGGATCCAGTCCGGTTATGTTAGTCACCTATCTTGGACTTGTGCTTGTTCTTTTCACCAACTTTAATCCCGATCTCTCCGCTCAAAGCATTTTCCAAGATTTCCGCCCTCCCCCCTAATGAACTGGATTCGGTCGGGATTTAAAATAAGAGATCAGAGTTCCGAGGTCCTTCTAAATATGAAATTTCATTAAGAAGCTATCACTCTTTCGAAACTCAAAATACCTCATTTTTCTATTTTTTTTAGAATTAAACCTCCCGCCCCCAACTCCCCCAAAGAGAGCAGATCCGTTCTGGTTATGTCAATCCCATATATAGGACTTGTGCTTATTTTACCCAACAAATTTCATCCCGATCCCTCCATTCTAAGCGTTTTCAAAGATTTTAGGTTCCACCCCCGCCCCCAAATTCTCCTTCACCGGATCCAGTCGGGATTAAAAAAAAGAGCTCTGAGATACGATATCTTTCTAAAGATTAAATTTCATCAAGATCTGATAATTTCTTCGTAATTTAAAAATATCTAATTTTTTTATTTTTCAGAATTAGCCCTCCTCCCCCGAAGATTATTTTTACTACCAAGTTTCTTCCCGATCCCTCCACTCTAAGTGTTTTCCAAGATTTTAGGTCCCTCCAATTCCCCCCGGTGTCACCAGATCCGGTCGGGATTTAAAAGAAGAGCTCTGAGACACGAGAAAAAATAAATAAAATAGCCAACTAGTTCCCCCCCTCTTTTTTTTCATGTGAGGTGCTTTTGGTCGTTACACTAATTTGCTCGCCCTCCGCTGTTTTGGTTTAGTTTCCCTTTTAAGTCATATGTGTTTTTCGTGTGTTTTATGCTTCGTTCTTTTTTTGTGAGTTTTTGGACTTTTTTTTAGTATCCCTTTTAATTTGTAGATATATATGTTTATTTCTTGACTTTTTTTTGTCCCCTTCTCTTTTTTTCTGACTTATATTTTTTGACTTTTTTTCTGACTTGTATTTTTATACATAATTTGATTATTCATTATTATTAGTGTTTTTTGCTTTGTTTGTTTTATTAGTCGACTCCGAAGTCCGAATTCGGCCCCCTGAGGGCTTGTGATAGTAATTTTTTGAAATAAATATCTTATCTTATCCTACGATATCCTTCCAAAAATCAAATTTCATAAGATCCGATCACTCCTTCGTAATTTAAAAATACCTCAACTTTTTCAAATTTTTCAGAATTAGCCCTACCTCCCCCCACCCCCAACTCCTTCAAAGAGAGCGGATCCGATCTAGTTATGTCTATCACGTATCTAGGACTTGTGTTTGTTTTTCCCACCAAGTTTCATTCCGATCCCTCAACTCTAAGATTTTTCCAAGATTTTAGGTTCCCCCCTCAATGCCCCCCAATGTCACCGGATCCGGTCAGGATTTAAATAAGCAATCTGAAACACGATATTCTTCCAAACTTCAAATTTCATTAAGATCCAATCACTCCTTCGTAAGTTAACAATACATCATTTTTTCTAATTTTCAGAATTAACCCCCCAAACAGAGCAGGTTCGTTCTGGTTATTTCAATCATGTATCTAGGACTTCTGTTTATTTTTCCCAACAAGTTTCACCCCGACCCCTCCATTCTAAGCGTTTCCCAAGATTTTAGGTTCCCCCCAACACCCCCCCCCCCATTTCCACGGATCTGATCGGGATTTAAAATATGAGCTCTGAGACAAAATATCCTTCCAAACATAAAATTTCATTAAGATCCCATCACCCGTTCGTAAGTAAAAATACTTCATTTTTTTCTATTTTTTCCGAATTAACCAACCCCCACTCCCCCCAGATGATCAAATCGCAAAAACGACTATTTCTAATTTAATCTGATCCGGTCCCTGATACGCCTGCCAAATTTCATCGTCCTAGCTTACCTGGAAGTGCCTAAAGTAGCAAAACCGAGACAGACAGACCAACAGACTAACAGAATTTGCGATTGCTATACGTCACTTGGTTAATACCAAGTGCCATAAAAACCAAAATCTGACAACCACCATTACTGCAGAATTGACTAGGTTTGTGTTAGCCGTTAATCCTAACTAATCGACAGACGACGCCGACTGCTCTAAACTACTTGTCCATGGTAACTTCAAGCAGAATTGTACAGCAAAGCCTAAGATAGTTCTGGTCTAGGACATGTTTAGTAGAACATAGATATGGGTCTTTCCTAACACTTTTTATAATTTATCTGAACAAAATGACGTACAATGTGGTTTGGTTGGAAGCATAGAAGTAGTCGGAGCTTCAGGTAGACTGAAAAATTTGCAATAGCAACTATAACTGATGATAACTGATGTTAATTGCTACACTCACAGATTTGTCTCGCATTCAGGGACTCTCTTCAGTGACGTACAGTTGCTGGAAGTAAGGAACTATAATCCTTGAAAGTAAAAACCTGCGTTATTTACCTGTTCTTCATCTAAAGCAATCTGCTTCACTGGTGCTGACTCTAAGACTTCTGGGGACTAGCTCCTCAATGCCTCCACAAACGTACCTGACCTTAATAAAAAGCTATTAAATACTTACTTTTGGGGGCTAAACTTCTGGGGACTAGCTCCTCAATGCCTCCACAAACGTACCTAAACTTAATAAAAAGCTAATAAATACTTACTTTTGGGGGGTCGAATGGATAATCATCTGGAATGACAATTTCTAAATTGTATTTGCCACCATCATATGGTGTATTAGGGGGTCCAGATATCATCCCTCTTAATTGAGAAAAATTGTCATGTATTGGTTCCAGCTCAATTGTCCATTTATTCAAAACATAACTGTCCAGAGTCTAGAAAAGACAGAATAAAAATCAAGAAACAACAGAGAAAAAAAAAAAAACACTTCAACAACTACAGACATGGGACTAACAGATATGACCAGAAATAGGAAGACTCCTGACATTCAGTAGCCAATGAAAAGAAATTGAGAGCCCAAAATTAAGGTTAAAAAAAAAATTGTCCCAATTTTGGTTAAAGAACCTGTCATGTATGAAATTGTTAATGCCCTGAAAATTAGGAAAGGGCTGATGTAGTAACTTGACACTTCCCAGGATAATTTTTGGGCCCTCGATTGATTCCTGAAAGTTCCATTCACCTAACTGAACTACTCTCCAAAATGGCAAGAAGCCCTTAATGTGAAAGGTACCATAAAAGTTACCAGCACTTCCTTTTTTTTCTTTTTTTTTTTACTCCACCCTAAACGGCTGCATAATCGGTGATATCAATTCACGAAAACAGGAAGAGGTGGCTTGGCTTTCTTTTCAAATCTGAGGGTAGGGCAAAGATTTTCATTGTTGAAAATCTTTCAATTAACTTTTTTTTTATAAAAGCATTTTTCAATAAATGTTCCGTTTTTCATACATCCCTATAATGTGTTTTTTTTTTATATATTTAAGGTGGGGATGGCAGGGCTAAACCTTAGCGTCTGGTTGATGAGTAGTATGCCGATAACATAGCACTTTAATTACTTTACATGTAATTTGCAGGTTATGTTAACTACATAAATAATTCTTCGCTTCCCTATACAGAAGAAAAAATGGCAATGAATTACTAAGGGTGGTAAATCAGGCCAAAACCTCTAAGAACGCTCTTTAATCCAATTTTTGTGAGAAAAAATATCCTTTATAGATATGTAGAATTATATAGATGTTACTCCTTTTTAATTACAGATTTCTCCTTTTTAGTTCTCTTTATAAATTTTTCTCTTTTAGTTCGTTATATATATTTTTTCTTTTTACTTCTTTGTTTAGATTGAATTTTCTTTTAGGTCGTGAACCCTATTTTTATTTATAGGAAAAAAAGCGTCACAAATTAAAAATATTATCCTACAATTTGACGGTTATCCTTTTGGAGAAGATTCAAAGGAGTATAAAGAGAAACACAACTGGATCAGCAAACATAACCTTGACGTGTTAAATAATATTACTGGCCTCTTAGGTAAGTGACCTCTTTTTCCTAATAGACTCCTCATCGTAAATTATCATTACAGTTCTGTCTAAAGGTCGTAACTGATATTTTCGTTAAATAGTGCAGCCAGTGTAATCTACACCCCAAAGGATAGATTAGGGATGTCAATGTCGTGATTTGGGTCGGTTTTGGGTAGCGATCACATCCAAATACCGGCCTAGTTAGTTGGTAAAGGGCAGACAAAACTTGTCGTTTTTTGAAGTGCTAGGTGAATCTCATCAGGATCATGTCTGTAGTAACGATGAGTTCGTTACTGGTGATTCTTAAAATCACCCTATCAGTGTAATTTACATTCCAAAGTCGTGGTGACTCCAGTCGTCTTCAAGGTAGCACCCAAAAATGTGGCCGTGCGTCTTTTTTCGGTATAAGAAAAGGAATGTCTAAGAAATAATGTTTGATGTATATTATCAGCGCTGTGGTTATAAGCTGTAACTGGTTGTTTAAAAAATCGTACAACCAGTATATTTCGTATCCTAAAGTATAGGTCAAGGTGATTTGAACCAACTTTAATATATGAATCCAGTTCTATTTATATTTCTAAAACATTACATATTTTTGTTCTTATTATGTCTTAATGACTTCCTGAATATCTCCAACTCAAGGAGTGAAAGAGAATAAGGGAATATTAAACATTTTTTGCGGGTATGGAGGTATTGAGGTATTTTACATTTTTTTGGATATGAATGGGGAATGGGAGAAAGTATAACTTCATTTTTTTTCATATTCTTTCTGTAGTTGAGATTTGAATTTAGACCTCATTTAAATTCTTTACATTATTTTCAGAGTTGGAAGACACAGACGCTTTTGATATCTATTGGCCTTGATAGTTCTGACCATTTGGGGTGATAATATGGGTTTTCCCTTGTTCGTTTCATCAAAACAGTAGTACTAATACCGCAGTTAGTTTCAAATCAAATACAAAAAAAACAAACATCAGTGGTACATGGGACGCTAAGCCTGCGAATTAATAATAAATACAGGGTGGGCCAATTGTCACTTTGGTTTTTGGTTTTCGCTGTTTGGGTTTCAATTATTGAGCCTTGATTTTGATAGTTAAGTTTTTACAATTTGTGTACGTTGTATGGTATTGAATTTATCTATTATTTATGCCTGTATTCAGTACTTTTGCATTCTTGGTGCAATACTTCACAAGCTACAATTTTTTATTTTTCATAGCCCTCCCAACTCCTTTGAATAGAATGAAACATTGAAACTGTGTTATCTTTGTTAATTTAGGTCTGAAGAAAGGTGGAACCAAGGAAGAAGTTGTTGACAAAATGATGAGCTTTCTCATGGCTCCGGAAGATCATGGAAAAGTGCCGCCCACACCTGGAAAGAGGGGAAGAACACCGAAGAAAGCAAAAGCGAAGGGAGGTAGCTCTCAAGACGAAGCTATCGACGAATCTCAAGAGGTATTATTTCATCCTACCTACAACTGTACCCAAATTTTACACAACTACTGAAGTTGTCAACCCCTTTAAACTTTCAAACTGGTATATCTCATGAAGGAATTTTTGTACAAAAAATGGATGACATATACTTTGATCAGCTCATCAAAAGCTCTCGACTACCGTCGAAAAAAAAAATCTATCTGTCTTAGTTCAAAAGTTGACTTTTTTGCCGTAGGCCAATTTTCTAACGTCATCACTTAGAAAGGAGCAAAGGATAAACTCTAATTTCTTTAGCAATGAGAGAACTTTTAAAGTTTAAGAGGCACATCTGATACCATTTCTCTACCGCAATCCCAAGTGCGAAAAACCGAATGATAAACTCAGCTGAAATCACGAACAGAAATGGGTAGAAACAATAGATGGCAGCACTTTCGGACCCGTGGGAAAATGCCGCTTTTTTGCTTCTCTAAATTTTTCTATTTATCACTCAAAGAAGATATATTGGCTGTGGGGCAGGGTAACTGTCGCATATATTTAACACTTATAGATTTTAGTCCATCTTCAATTTGAAACTGGTGCCTGCCTGCTTGCCTGCTAGAACGGAGCTTTCCACTCGAAAGCAGAAACATGGTTTGATGAAACGAAAGCTTGGCTGCATATCTTCAGTTAGTCCTCTCTGACATAGGCTATACAACTCCTCTTCACTTCACACACTATAGGCTCTGGCTCAAGGACAAGCAAAAACCATCCTTTTTGGCCCCAGGCAAGAGTTCTACGAAGCTTTCGAAAATGTAAAGTCATATTCATCAATCCGGCCTAAGGTCCACACTTTCCGTAAAAACCGCAGAGGTTAGACCCTTACCACTTTATAGGAATAAGCTGAAATCGGGGTGCTAGGAACAAAAAAAAAAAAAAAAAACCACGACAAAACCAAAGTGTTGCTCTCGCAACACAATGAAGCTATGGCTGTTAATTTTTTGTAATTTTTAATCCTTCACTATTTTATTGAAGTTTTTGAGTGCGCTACATTTTTATTTATTTCTTAATTTTAGTTTTTGAATTATGTTTCGCTAAAAATGGCTATTAGTCATTCATCTGAAATATTTGCTTAAGTTTAATTTGAATCCCTGTCTAGAAAATTCTTATTTTTCATACGATTTTGTCCTTGTTGGTATTTATTTGATTACATTTTGCACTTTGCCCTTTTTTATTCAGGTAGCTGTGCACCTTACATACACTACCACACAGACATTCAGATGTTAGTGCTAAAAAAAATCAATAGAAATTTTAGCCCACATTTTGTAAGGAATATTATCCTTCTAGTTCTTAATGGTATTGAAACAAAAAAGAATCATATTTATAATCTCGATAAAGTATTTTTGTAAAAATTTTATACATGCTTATAATTTTATAAGTAGAAGCGCTCGTTAAATCTCGTTCGCTCCTGAGAGTTGTCCATTAAATCTTGGCGGTGGGTAAACTCAATTGATAATAAGACTTGAGATAAGAATTGACAATAAGACAGGTTGTTCGTCAAATCGTTAAATCTTGTTCGCTTGTTAGAGTTGTCGTTAAATCTTTGTTGTAGCTAAATCCAATTGTGAATAAGATTTGAGATAAGCAGACGGGTTGTTCGTTAAATCATTAAATCTTGTTTGCTCGTGAAAGTTGTTCTTCAAATCAAGCCCAGTTCTTGGCAGAACTTGAAAGATACAGAAGGAATAAAAAAATATACCTTTCCATTGGCTAGCTGCATTAATTGCCTGGTCATATATGCAAAACAAGCTGGAGTCACACGGTAACCACCCAATGGTATTGGATGACCAAGGGCTGCATCAAAACCCGCTGATACCAGAACAATTTCTGGCTGAAAATCCTATTAATAGAAAAAGTTTAATCAATAAAAATTAAAAAATTTAAATAAAGTGACTTAAGAAACAAGAGCCAAGAGCTCATATACCACTTGTGACGAGGTCGGAAGAGCAAAGCGCCAAGAGCTTCTTCCCACTAAGTTTCATTACGATGCGTTTTCCAAGATTTCCGGTTTCCCACTCCATCTCCCCCCAATAGAACCAGATCCGGTCGGGATTTAAAATAAGAGCTCTGAGACACGAGATCCTTCTAAATATCGAATTTCATTACGATCGGATAACGTGTTCGTAAGTTAAAATATCTAATTTAAAAAAAAAATCGGAATTAACCGTCCTTCCAATTCCTCCAGATGGTCAAATCGGGAAGCGACTAGTTCTAATTTAATCTGGTCGGGTCCCTGATATGCCTGCCAACTTTCAGCGATCGCTATACTGATCACTTATCTAGTTTCGGATCTTCTTCATGTAATAATTTGGGTGGTCTGACATTCAAACCTGAGACCTCTTGTACCCTAAGTGAAAATCATACCCCAAGACCACAAGCCATACTTAAGAAGAACAATCATTTATTTTATCGACAAAAAAATTCTTTTCAACTATATTGTTCGCTCGCTCCCCCCCCCCCCCAGATGGTCGAATAGAGGAAGAGAATATTTCTAATTTAATCTATTCTGGTCCCTGATACGCCTGCCAACTTTCATCGTCCTATTTTACCTGAAAGTGCCCAAACTAGTAAATCTCCCCTAACTCCCCCAAAGAGAACGGATCAGGTCCGACTATGTCAGTAACATATCTAGGACATGTGCTTATTTTTCCCACCAAGTTTCATCCCCATCTCTCCACTCTAAGTGTTTTCCAAGATTTCCCCCCCCCAAATCTTCCCAATGACAACAGATCCCGTCAAGATTGAAAATAAGAGGTCTGACTTACGAGGTCCTTCTAAATATCACATTTTATTAAGATCCGATCACTCATTCGTAAGTTAAAAATACCTCATTATTTTCTAATTTTTCCGAATTACCCCCCCCCCCCCAATTCTCCCAAAGAGAGCGGATCCGTTCCGATTATGTCAATCACGTATCTAGGACTAGTGCTTATTTTTACCACCATGTTTCATCCCGGTTCCTCCACTCTTAAGCGTTTTCTAAGATTTCAGGTTTTTTTTTATATCTTCATAAGAAATTCAAAAAAAAACCTGAACTACAGTTCTTATGGTAGTGACTATTACGTTTGGAAGGAGTGTTGAACGGGGAAATTAAATGACACTCGTATTAAAGCATCAACACTCCTAGATTTTATATTATGCATAATTCGAGTGTCCTAGATAAAAATATTAGGAAAATAGATAAATTTAAGCAGTTTAGAGGCATCAAGGTTCGAGAATAGGCTTGAAAACTAACATTCAAAACACTATGTGGCTTAAATTGGGAATAAATGGGATAAGTTCGGTAAAGTGAAGGCTAACCGAGTGAATTACTTTATGGTTACCTTACGACCCAGTTACCTGGTCGTACTATTAGTATTGGATGTAGTGAAGATGTAAGAAGCAAATTAGCCAAGACTCGGAACCATATTCCTAAAAGAGGAATATGGTTCTGTCTACAATCTTGAAATCATATCTATTATATTTCTGAGTTTCAGGCTGACCTAAGAAGATCAATTATATTTCAGTTACAATTTAATCAAAAACGGCGAAATGGTTTATATTTTAAAGCAATTACAGTTATTGAGGCAAATCTATAAAAAGGCAGACTGCTTTCAATCTAACATTCCCTTTCATCACATAAAAAAAGAACATTTCAAGTTACCATTACTTCAAAGCCTGTTAATGTTCTCTTCTTATTGGCGTTTACATATACGAAATATTATCTTTATAGCTAATTAAGAGAATGCGATATGCGTCTATTGTAGCAAATGTATGCCGACAAATTTTGAACAACCATTTTTCTTTATATTAAATAACATCAAATAGCAAAAATTCTTTTTCTACCATTACAATTATCAGAATAATATTAAAATTGTTGCCTTTTTTCTTTTTTTTTGTCAGAGAGGATTCAATTTTTTATACTCTTTATTCTCTTTTGATTTAGTGCCTAATTTAATCTTAAGTCTTCCCCTCCTTTACAGGCCTAGGAACCTTCGGGGGATTAGGGCCAGGTATTCATTGTATGCTTAAATAATCATGAATTAATCGTGACTAATCTTTTATCATAGCCTTAATGTTTTTCATATCTTTATGACATTTTCTGGCATGTTTTAGGTATTTAGCTTTTTATTTTTTTTCGCTTTGCAATTGAAATAGCTTCCGCAGGTGAAGCCGCAACATTAGAGGTTTTTCTGCATGCTAGTAAATATGTTTTACTGTCTTGGTTAAACGTTTTACCCGTTATTTATATATTTTCATTTGATTTTATTTATAAACGGAAAGAAAGTGAGGTCAGAAAAATTATTTAACGCTCTACAACGGGCTCTAACACACATATTTCTTTCGTGAGAGAAGCCAAGTGTTAGCAATTGAAATGAAACAGTTGAGCTTGTCAGATTTAGGTGTACCTTACAATGATAACGTATGACAGGGCAGTAGCTGACTATGATGCGGAAAAAATTATTATCACCATGACAAAGAACATACACAGTATGTGCGATACGCATTACTATCGGACCCGATCAATATCAGCAATCAGAACAAAAGTCCTCGGGTTTTGATGCGCAAATAAATAATAAAGTTTTGAATTAGGCCATTATTATTCAAATCTAGCAGTAAACATAGCAGTAAACTTCTCAGCTTATTCCTGGAAACTGGTAAGGGTCTAACCTGTGCGGTTTTAAGGAAAGTGTGGATCTCAGGCCGGACTGGTGAATATGACATTACATTTGGAAAGCTCCGCAGAACTCTTGCCTGGGGCCAAAAAGGATGGTTTTTGCTTGTCCACGAGCCAGAGCCTATGGTGCGAAGTGAAGTGGAGTTATATAGCCTATGTCAGAGAGGAGTATCTGAAATTGTGCAGCCTAGCTTTTGTTTCATCAAACCATGTTTCTGCTTTCGAGTGGTAAGCTCCGTTCTAGCAGGCAAGGAGGCAGGCACCAGTTTCAAATTGAAGATGGACTAAAATCTATAAGTGTTAAATATATGCGGCAGTTACCTGGCCCACAGCCAATATATCTTCTTTGAGTGATAAACAGAAAAATTTACAACAGCAAAAATGTGCATTTTCACATGGGTCCGAAAGTGCTGCCATCTATTGTTTCTACCCATTTCTGTTCGTGATTTCAGCTGAGTTTATCATTCGGTTTTTTGGACTTGGGATTGCTGTAGAGAAATGGTATCAAATGTGCCTAATAAACTTTAAAAGTTCTCTCATTACTACAGAAATTGGAGCTTATCCCTTGCCCCTTTCTAAGTGGTGGCGTTAGAAAGTTGGCCTACGGCAAAAAAAAATTCAACTATTGAACTAAGACGGATAGAATTTTGTTTCGACGGCAATCAATAGCTCTTGATGAGCTGATCAAAGTATATGACATCCATTTTTTGGTACAAAAATTCCTTCATGAGGTATACCGGTTTGAAAGTTTCAAGGGGCTGACAACTTTAGTAGTAAGGTACACACTGAAACGAAATCTAGGCCGATACAAATTGTGAGACATATAGAGGACTTGTAAGCAACAGTCGGCTGTTAGGTAATAATCACCTTCGGCAATGAAGGGTTAGCAGCTTTTGCTAATTGATGTATCTATTATTTGTTTCCAGTGTATTGGATAGTAAAACCAATTTGGTTCCAGTGGTAAGACATGTAGGAAACTTGTAAGTAATAATCTGCTGTTAGGCTACAGTCAACTTCAGCGATGAGGGGTTTGCAACTATGCTAGTTGGTGTACTCATTTATTTGTTCCAGGTGAACTTGATGTCTATCACGGGAGAGGGACTTGTAAGTAAGGATCTGTTCACTTTGGGCTAGAAATTTTTGCCAATTGGTGTACTTTGTATTCGATCTCTTTAAACCTGACAGAATTAAGCGTTTACGCAACGGGTACAAACAATAACGTAAAACAATAAGATAGTTTCGTAATAATTAGTGTCACCTATGGTATTTTAGTCCTGAAAAGTTATGGTTAGCTTTATGATACCAACTAGATTATATAAGATATGGTTCCAAGTTTTCATCCGTCAAGATGTCTACAATTGAAAAGGATAGTTCAACTGGCTGCAAACTCAATTTAGTCCCTTCTTCCGATATTATTTTGTAGTTGTTGTTTTTTCAACGCTGAGGAATAGCCTTTGGTCATGTGATAACTGATTGCGTTCTTGTTTGAACATACCATTTTAAAAACTTCGATAGGCTGACAACTTCATCATTTAACCGATAGTGAAGAAACAAGCACAAACGAGAATTTAAAACAATGAGATAGTTTCGTAATAATTAATAAAATGTCATCTACGGTATTTGGATCCTGAAAAGTTAGGGATAGCTTTATAATACCAACTAGATTATATAAGATATTTTTCCGAGTTTTCATCCGTCATGATGTCTACGATTGAAAAGGATAAATTTCAACTGGCTGCAAAGTCAATTTAGTCCCTTCTTTCGATAATATTTTGTTGTTGTTTTTTCAACGCTGAGGAATAGCCCTTCATCATGTGATTACTGATCGATAGCGAAGAAACAAAACCAAAGTGTTGCTCTCGCAACACTTAAGTCGGCGAAGCTGGACAAAGGTTGCCACAACACTTCACGTTACCCGGGCAACGTAGGTCTAGTATTCATTGTTATCAACATTTGTTAATGGAGTCCAGTTGAGAAGGAGAATACTTGCCGACGGGCCACTGAAATAATTACAATCAAATCTTTCATTTTATTTTATGTTCATTACGTACATTACTTTTCAATTTATCTTTGCAGGTTTATTATATAAAATGGAAACGTCTGATTTCAACCTGTTCATATAGAAGAACAAGAGCTAAGAGCTCATATGGCACTTGTGATGAGGCAAGAAGAGCAAAGAGCCAAGAGATCATATGGTATGAGCTCTAACAAAATTCTATGAATCAATAGATTAATTTAAAAGGTAAATAAGAGGTTTAATGCCGATCAGGATTTAAAATAAGAGCTCTGAGTCACCATGTCCTTCTAAATATCAAAATTCATTAAGATCCGATCACCCACCCGTAAGTTATAAATACCTAATTCTTTCTAATTTTTCCTCTCCCTTTAGCCTTCCAGATGGTCGAATCTGGGAAAACGACTTTATCAAGTCAATTTGTGCAGGTCCCTGACACGCCTACTGATTTTCATCGTCGTAGCACGTCCAGAAGCACCTGACTCGCCAAATCACTGAACCCCTGCCCCCAACTCCACCAAAGAGAACGAATCCAGTACGGTTTTTCAATCACGTATCAATGACATTTGCCTATTCTATCCACCAAGCTTCATCCCGATTCCTCCACTCCAAGTGTTTTCCAAGATTTCCCCCTCCAACTCCCCCCAATGTCAAGGATCTGGTCGGAACTTGAAATAAGAGCTCTGAGACATGAATTCCTTCTAAATATCAAATTTAACTAAGATCCGATCACCTATTCATAAGATAAAAATACCCCAATTTTCCCGTTTTCCAAGAATTCCGGTTTCCCCCTCCAACTCCAACCAGTGTCGCAGGATCTCGTCGGAATTTAAAATTAAAGTTTAAGCACTAGATCCTTCTAAATATCAAATTTCATTAAGATCTGGTCACCCTTTCGTAAGTTACAAATTCCTCAATTTACAGAATTGGCGATTGCTATATGTCATTTGGTTAATACTAAGTGCCATAAAAACAAGTTTTTTTGACGGAAAGTAAGGAGCGACATTAAAACTTGAAACGAACAGAAATTACTTCGGATATGAAAGAGGATGCTTCCTCATCAACGCCCGCTCTTAACGCTAAAGTTTGACTCTTTCTCTTAGCTCTACTTAAAACAGTAAAAAACTTTAGCGTAAAGAGTGGGGCGTTGATCAGGAAGCATCCCCTTTCATATACGAAGTAATTTCTGTTCTTTTTAAGTTTTAATGTCGCTCCTTGCTTTCCGTCAAAAAAAACTTGTTTTTATGACACTTGGTATTAAGCAAGTGACACATAGCAATCTTTTTTCCCAATTTGACCATCTGGGGGTAGTGAGGGGCCGGTTAATTCGGAAAAAAATAGAAAAGTTGAAGTATTTTTTACTTTTTAACGTCAAAATTTTTTTGACGGAAAGTAAGGAGCGACATCAAAACTTAAAACGAACAGAAATTACTTCTGTATTCAGCATTCTAAGTCTTCTTGCCCTTTATCTGGAGCTGAACTCGATCCCGAGTGTATCTTTAAATATTGCAGAGGAAGTGGTTTTAAAACTCGGCTGCAGGTAACTTTTGTTTGGTGCTCAGATACTTGAATTGACTCATTAATATACTTTTGGGGAACTCTAAGCAAAATCTTTGCCTAAGATGCGATTCCTAAGGGTTCCAAAGTGATTGGACAGCCATAATCAAATGTGCCCGCATTTTTTACGAAACATTTTACGTTTACAATAAGTAGTTTGTGTCATTTGATGCAATTTTTTGGTTCTGTAGGGGTAATGTTGACCCTGGAGGTATACTTGTCAAACTTCCATTACTCTGAGAAAAATAGCCATTTCAAAATTGTGATGTGGATCCATTTGAGGAAAAATGACGACACAGAGCATATTTGACACACAGTTTTTAACCATGCAATAAGATGGCCCAGCTTCTGGTGTTGTGTTGTCAATTTCTTCCCTAATTTTTTGGCATTAAACTTAACCGAAAGTATTTGGTGAAGTCCTATTCTGCCAATTTTCCATTTCTGTGAAAACTTCAAATTTCTCTTTTTTAAAACAAATATGTTTTTCATTATTCTTAAAACAGATATAAATTTGATTGCTGATGGAAGAGAAATAGTCAATAAATAAGATTTAAAAATGAATAACAACCCTTGAAATGTTTTTTTGCACCGTTAATTATTCTCCCAGGAGTGTGTTCATGACGTCATTCCAGCAGAATACCCAAATACAGGATTAATTATGGCGTCAATCGAGCAAATCGGACATCTTAATTTACCATGACGTCATCCAGTGAATAAAAGTAGCTGCACTGATGGAATTGGTTCAGTATTAGTTAGTTAATAGAACAATGCTTTCATTTGTTAAATTTGCTATTTTTGTAGTATGTGCAGGATTATTATACTGGATGATTAAATGGTGGACGGCTAAAGAAGAGCCTTTTTTTAGTACTGGTAGCTTAGCCAATTCAAAAAAAGAAAAACGCAAAGCTTTATCAGAAACTTGTGCTGATAAGGAAGGGCTTGGTGTAGATAATTTGATACTGGAAAAATCACCTATAAGAGAGGCCGAAGAATCTAAAAAACAATCTGCTTCTACCGAAGCAAATATCAAAAAAGAAGAAGAGCGTAAGACGGAGGTGGGGAATTTAGGCATCTCTGAAGCAGTTACTGAAGTGAGCAGTTCTGTAACAGCTGAGTTGACCAGCGATAATAAATTAGCAAACGATTATGCGGTGGGCGTAGGAATGAAATCAGTTGAAGAAGATTCATTTAATACAACAGAAAATATTAGCCTTGCTACTGAAAAATCAGAGCAAAAAATGTCCAAGATTGAAGATAAGGAGACAGAAAAAATATTATCTGTCAGCTTAATAGAAACTTTAATAACTACAGGAGAGGCAAAAAAATCCGATGAAAAATTGGTGTCAACATATGCAACAATTGAAAGAATGGAGATAGTAAGAATGGCAGCTGAATTGAATAGATTTATCAGTACCCTAAAGATAACTACTGAAGTCAGTGATTCAGTAGAAGCTGACCTTACTCCTTTTGACAAACTAGTGAAGGATGATAAGAAAACAACAGAGGACTTTGCTAAATCAAAATATACAAGTGCCATTTTTGTTGAAGATTTAGACGTGGCAATGCTGCAACAAGAAAATATGAAGAAAGAAGGACACATTTTTGACAAATTAGAACAAGAAGAAATGCATACCAAGAAGAAGAAGAAGAAGAAGAGCAGTTCTGTAACAGCTGAGTTGACCAGCGTTAATAAATTAGCAAACGATTATGCGGTAGGCGTAGGAATGAAATCAGTTGAAGAAGATTCGTTTAATGCAACAGAAAATATTAGCCTTGCTACTGAAAAATCAGAGAAAAAAGATAAGAAGACAGAAAAAATATTATCTGTCAGCTTAATAGAAACTGAAATAACTACAGGAGAGGCAAAAAAATCCGATGAAAAATTGGTGTCAACATATGCAACAATTGAAGGAATGGAGATAGTAAGAATGGCAGATGAATTAAAGGGATGTATCAGTACCCTAAAGATAACTACTGAAGTTTGTGATTCAGTTGAAGCTGACCTTACTCCTTTTGACAAACTAGTGAAGGATGATAAGAAACCAACAGAGGACTTTGCTAAATCAAAATATACAAGTGCCATTTTTGTTGAAGATTTAGACGTGGCAATGCTGCAACAAGACAATATGACGAAAGAAGGACAAATTTTTGACAAATTAGAACAAGAAGAAATGCATACCAAGAAGAAGAAGAAGAAGAAGAAGAAGAAGAAGAAGAAGTTTGTTCAAAGTGGAATTCCAATGACGATTAATTTTGACCTCCAAAGGATCGCTAGCTATGGATACAAGCAGGGTACGACGACGGACATCGATGACGGACATCGTAAAGTGAATGGAGGGGTAAAAGGATTACAAAACTGTGATGAGCTTTCATGCTGTGCAAACTCAACTATTCAATGTCTCTTTAGCATACATAAGAATCTTTTCAACGTTCTTTCCCAATTACGAGGCCCTATTTCCAATGAAATAAAACGACTTGCATTTTCGTCCCTTGAGAAAACAGAATCAACAAAACAGCTTATAAAATTACTTCCGTCTAGGTATGGCTTTTCAAATTCATTCTATCAGTGCATGGCTGAATTTTGGGACACTTTGTTTGATTGTGTTGATAATGAAAACATCCCGAACTATGCCAACCGATTGTCATATCAAAGTCCACTTAGTGAAATTTTTCATTTTGAAAATCGAAAATATTTGATATGTGACATCTGCCGATGGAGCGAAATTGAAGATCATCAGATGTGTGGGAAACTTCTTTACTTAGCAGTTCCAGAATCATATAAGGATTGTATTCCTTTCAATAGAGTTCTTAATCCTAGTGCAGTTGACAGAAATTGCCCAAATGGACATGAGCTGACTTCTCGCATAGTATTTACCCAAACTAGTCCCTTTCTTGCTGTGGCTTTGAATAGAAATTTACCCGGTTTCAACCCTGGAAATTTATCCTGTATCGTAAATATTGATTTTGATAAAATCAATTTGGAACTTGCAAAGGATAACAGTGCTGAAGATAGCTGTTACCATGACCTCTTGTTATCATCAGTCAATTATAAAGCTGTTGCTATTGGAGTACGCAAACCTTTTTTCAAACATGCTCATTATTTAGTATATCGAAGGACGCCTGAATGTGGCTGGTATAAATGGGAATATTCGAAAGTGACAGAGGTTGATATGAACGATTTAAATTGTGATGATAAATATAATTTACAGAAAATGAATTTTCTCGTCCTTGAGAAGTGTTAAAGGTTTTGAAAAGCCCTATAAACCAATTCCTCTTCTGGATGACACTGGATTCATGACCAACTGGTGCAAGAGCACCTAGCCAGTTGGGACGAAAAGACGCAAAGAAAATAGAGAACTTTGTAAGCTAAAGTGTATTCTGGTCGAATAAAACAGAACAGTTGAAAAAGAGGTTTGTGTATTTTGTCAGAGATTCAATTAAAAGCCCTTCAAACCGAAGTAAACGATATGCAAACGACTGCTTATTCTATGGTCATAATGTCATCCTCTATGTCAATTTCGTCATACTAAAAACTTTAGTCGATAAGCTATTGAATTATGTGCTTTCCATACCACTTTGGGGCGTAACTGACATTTATGCCAGATTGGAAGGTCTAATCAACCACGCCGCCTTGATAATTTGAACTTCTTGGCGTGCACGGCGTTGCCGGTGATATTCTCGGGGAATATTTTTGGACCAAAATGAATAAATCCAAAAACCTAATCTGGAACGGTGTGTTGAACTATCTGCTCTGGTCAGTGCGTGGTGGTATACCGAAGGATGAAATAGTGAAAACATGCACCGACTTCTTCAAAAGAGAATCTATTAAGGAAGCAACGATTCTCATCTTTTCTATCATTCATAAAAATGTACGCCCTTCAATGCTGTCATGGAATCTTAATAAAATCACACCATGATATTCAGCGTATCCGAGAACCTTACTGTACAGCTTTCAAGCTCCGATCTGCAAAAATGTGAAATTTTGTATTTTTTCCTAGAAGAAATATCACGGATCCGTGTTTTATTTGTTTGTTTTTTCCCCGGGAGGATCGTATCAACCCAGCGATCCAAGAATATCGCGAGAGGGCTCATTCAAACGCAAATTAAAAGTTTTAGTGTCCTTTTTAAGTGACCAAAAAAATTAGAGGTCACCTAGGTTCACTTCCTCGCTCAATTTTTTCCCAAAGTCACCGGATAAGAAATTGAAATATCCATTTAGTCCAGCATAATAAAAAAATCTAATAAATATTTCTTTGAGGAAGACTTGATCTGATTGTTAAAAAAAACAATCAGAAATTACATAAAAAAATAATTGTTTCAACTGAAGGTAATAAACAACATTAAAACTTAAAACGAATGGAAATCATTACGTATATTTGGGATTTTGTCCCCTCTTCAATACCTTGTTATTTAGGCTAAAGTATTTTATCAATTTCAAAAGAGATATTTATTCTAATTAAACGGTCTTTATGATTCAGGGGTCATTTTTGAAGAATTGGAAAAAAAATTCAAACTTTAGCGTAAAGAGCGAAATACCGACGAGGGGGCTAACCCCCCTCATATTAAGTATATGAGGAGTTTGTTCCCTCGTTAATATCTCGCTCTTTACGCTAAAGTTCAATTTTTTTTAATAATGGCTGACATAAACAATAATTTGTTTGTTTTATTCTTCGGCCAGACTTGAGCATTTAATTTTATCTGCAACAGCTTAATGCGTGGTAATAAACTTAATGCGAATAGAAAATATTACATATTTGAGGGGGTTTGCCTTTCCTCAATAGCCTGCTCTTACGCGGAAGTTTTAACTTTTAAAACAGGTTATTATTCTAATTAAACTGTCTTGGTGATTCAGCGGTCATTCTTAAGGAATTGGAAGAAAATTTGAACTTTCTCGTAATGAGCAAGATATTGACGAGTGGTTGAGCCCCATCATATACGTAATATAAATATAAGAAATATAAAGCTTCGTTATGTAAGTTAATTCGTAAGCTATGTATATTTATTACTAATAAAACACTTTCGTAAATAAAATTAAAAGTTCTAGTTAGCTTTTAGCAACCAAAAAAATTGGACGGCAACTAGACCCCCTTCTCCACCCTTTTTTTCTGAAATCGTCTGATCAAAATTTTTAGAAATTCATTTAGCCAAAAACAGTAGAATTAGTATGTGAATTTTTTTAATTGTTCATGCAAGATGAACCAAAATCAAAACATGGATTAATTCAAAAACCTTTAGAAATTAAATACAACAAAACCCAGTTTATCTAACTGAAAGAAAGGAGCGACATTAAAACAAAACGAATAGAAATCATTCCTTATATGAAAGGGGCTGTCCCCCCTCAACACCTCGCTCATTATGTTAAAGATTGATGTTTTCTCACAACTCTGCCTTTTAAAACAATAAAAAAAAATTTTAGAGTAAAGGGGGAGGCTTTGATGAGGGGACAGTCCGTTTCATATTCAGAATAATATGAAATACCCCCCTTGCCCACACGGAAAAGTCTTCCGTGGAAATTTTATCGAACAAAAAGTACACCCCCCCCCCCCCGCCAAACTCCCCTCTGACAGATGATAGACACTGCATATATGACGGAAATATCTAGTATTTTTGGTGAAAATTATCACTGTCTCTTAAAAGGATTTAATCCCTATTTGAACTTTAATTTATTGCAAGGTGTATCCTTTATGTGGTGTATGGTAAAGTTGAACTAGGTGTCGTCTAAACTTTGAGCCAACAATGTTGTGTAATCGTCTTTAATTGGATGAATGTAATCTCCTGACATCACTCAACTAATAAGAGGGGTTTACCGTTAGTGTAGACTAAGTTAAAAAGACTGTGGCACCATCAGTCTTTGTCAAAGCGTCACTGGCAGCCAATGAAAATTTATTTTTCACGAGTAAGACCAGGAATCTACCATTGGTTCGAATTTGAAACCGCTGATCTCAAATTTGAGATATATGGCGAAGATAACAATACTAAGGATTACTAGCTTACTTAATTTCTGAGGGTACTGAGGAACTGTGTCGTGTGGAACCAATCGACTTAGGGATTATTTTTGACGGCCATTTAAATCTGCCAGCTACATCTCCCCCAACGGTCCTCTGCCAGTCTCTTTCTCATCTCCTACCATGCGTCTGGAAGTCTCCCTATGGCTCAGTATCTTCCTTAAATTTTCACTAATATTTTTTCTTATGTCCTCTGTGAGGTTGTCTCAAGGATGTTGCTGGTTCGCAGATGAGGGCGTTTTGAAACGTCATACCTTTAGGGTGACGCAAGGTTTGTCTAAAGAGTTTGGGGCGACGTCTAGTGATGATAAGACTACTGGGGGTTGTACAATTATGCCTGGCAGCCAACGTTCACCACCGTGATTCTTTTATATCTGAACTCTCAAAAGCTAATGGTGTCCCTTTTTGACGAATTTTAATTGTCTATATTCTGCCCAATTAATCTTTTATATATATTTTCCTAAAGAAAAAATCTCTAATATGAATGATGTATTGTTATTTAGTCTTTTTGACTTGGCACTTATTGATTACGGCCTGGCATACCTATTGAGGGAAGATATCTCATTTAGGCTGAATTTTTACCATTAGTGATCATTCATTTCCTTCTCCTAAAACAAAAATTCCATTATAAATATTTGGTGTCATTCTGGGAAACACGTGAAATCTGGCTGTAAAATTTGAAAATCTCGCTTCCATTTTTTCTGTCTCGATGGACCTGCGCTTTTAACTAATGGCCATTAGAGGAACCAATTTGGGAGAGAAGGTGACCCCCCCCCCAAGATTTAGAATAGTATTTAGATCTAGATTTGACTGGTGATCCAATGTTAGATCACGAAACATACCTTTAACTTTATTTTTTGTTATTAAAATATTGTCTTATTTAGTTTCAGCTATTCTGTTTGAAAATAAAAGTTTGACTTTAGATACAGTGATTCCTCATATCCCAGTGATGTCTTTTAAGCCCCCTGGTTAGTATTTCTTGTAAATATATCCAAATATGCTCCATTTACATCGTTGTAATTTTTTGTAAATACATATTTTTGTCAATACATTTTTCATCAGCTTCAATTAAGATCCTCTGACCACACAGTCAATTTCATCAGTCAATCGGTCAATAGGCTAGTTTGGTCTTCTCTTTTTTAGAACTGAGGATGGCTTGGCAGAGTTTCTAACCAAAATGTCGTCTTTTGTCCTTTTCGCTTTTCTTCTGTATACTTGCTGATATTATCCTCTTTATTTCAGTTATTATGTTTTCTTTTCTTGTTTGTCATGCGTAAGTGCTTGTTGTTTTTCAAGCAAATAGATCGATGTAACGTGATTACATTTTTATTATATTTTTTTTTTTGTTTCAGTAGAATTAAGCTTTGATCAAACGTAAAAATTTGATTTTACATTCCAATTAAGTTGTTATAATTTAAATTATAATGTAAGCGTAAAATTTTGTAATGATTAGTAGGGGCTGTGACACTTTTGAAGGGTCTCAAGGAAAAGGAAAATATGGCTTTAATATTATCTTTTTAATTATTGGTTTAGTTTTAATCCTATTTAATAATTTTAGTAGAATTATGTTTGAATTAAATGCTAAAATGTGTTTGAATATTCGAATTAAACTATAGGTAAAATTATAATTGTGATTACAATTTTATCATAAGAATTTAATTTTGTTGTTCATTAATCTACACATGGTAAGTGACTTCGCCATATTATTTCTGAGCAGTTAGTCAAATTAAAATAAGAATCTCATGTGGCTCTCCTTATGGAACGACATCAAAAGACAGAATGTGACACAAAAATTTTGCCAGCCCTTTGAATATGGTTGACCTGTGAAATTGACTAGAGCTGGTGACGACTACAAAAAACAACTGATGTCATCTATCGTTTGACGTTTCTAGTATTTGTTTCAGTCAAGTAATAAGGCAATATTAACGTAACTATTTTGATTGGTAAATTAGCTTAGCATTAAGGGGCTTGATTTCGGTTCTTTATTTTTTTTAAATGACAAGAGATGCCAAACACTAAATGGTGTTGATTGTTATACAACCATACTTAACTCTTGTAGTTAGCTACAATCTTTCGGTGTACCTTAAATCTATCTGTTATATTAAAAGGAGTCAGAGTCTAGACTTGTATCTTGAAGAGATGGCAGATATGTTTCATCGGAAGAATTTTATTCTTCAAGTGGAAAAAGAAAGAGAAAAATGGGCTCTGATATCAATGAAGTGTTTTTCTAACTATTTCCAGTGAGAAAAGAAGAAACAATTTTCCATTACAAATGCAGGAAAATTAAATGGTATCATGTTACACTTGATCAGCGCTATCAATGAAAACCCATCAATGTTCAGAAATTCACAAGTGAAAAATCTTAAGGTCTCAATTAGTATTAAATAAAAATTAATTTAAAAAATGTTTTCAAAGAAAAGTAAAGAGCTCCATTTAACCAAAAATGAGCAAATATAAAATTAAATAATCTACCAAGCATAAAACTGCCATAAAATGCCATCAATAAATAAATAAACTAATAAATAAATAAATATGAAAAAAGACGAAATTGCAATAAATAGCCGAGTCAAAGTCAGGAGCAGCAGAGATTAACATGAGTTAGGCTGATAACCCCCATGTATTCTTGAGATTAGGGTATGTTTTGCTGCTTACTGAAAAGAAAATGCATTTTAAATTTCGGCTTTTTTAACTTTAGTAAGTTGAAAACTATTACAACTTTAAGAAATATATATCAGTAAAGGTATAATAAACTGACAATGCACATTCACTTATTTTTTCAGCAAAGCAAAAATCATATTTATAATTTGCATATAGCCTTAATAGCACTAGTATTATAATAATTATGGTGGTAGAAGGAGAAGAAGAAGTAATATTAGTGTTGCATTGGCTGTAGTAGTAGTAGTAGTACCATTAAAAGTAACAGTATTAATAACAGCAGTGGCATATACATGTTACATACTAGACATGTTCATGTCCCCAAGTTATGAGGAATTAGGGCCCCCGTGTCAGATCATGTAAAATACCGTCAAATCTATTATTTTTTATGGCACTTGGTATTAACCAAGTGACATATAGCAATCGCCAATTCTGTCTGTCTGTCGGTCCCGGTTTTGCTACTTTAGGCACTTTCAGGTAAGCTAGGACGATGAAATTTGGCAAGCGTATCAGGGACCAGACCAGATTAAATTAGAAATAGTCATTTTCCCGATTTGACCATCTGGGGGGGGGAGTTGGGGCCCGGTTAATTCGCAAAAAAATAGAAAAAATGAAGTATTTTTAACTTATGAGCGGGTGATTGGATCTTAATGAAATTTGATGTTTGGAATGATATTGTGTCTCAGAGCTCTTATTTTAAATCCCGACCGGATCCGATGACATTGGGGGGAGTTGGAGGGGGAAAACCTAAAGTCCCGGTTTTGCTACTTTAGGCACTTCCAGGTAAGCTAGGACGATGAAATTTGGCAAGCGTATCAGGGACCGGACCAGATTAAATTAGAAATAGTCATTTTCCTGATTTGACCATCTGGGGGTGGGGGGCCGGTTAATTCGGAAAAAAATAGAAAAAATGAAGTATTTTTAACTTATGAGCGGGTGATTGGATCTTAATGAAATTTGATGTTTGGAATTATATTGTGTCTCAGAGCTCTTATTTAAAATCCCGACCGGGTCTGATGACA
The DNA here is from genome assembly GCF_032884065.1 of Artemia franciscana. NCBI lineage: Eukaryota > Metazoa > Arthropoda > Branchiopoda > Anostraca > Artemiidae > Artemia > Artemia franciscana. The sequence continues at coordinate 38,133,741 of NC_088863.1, forward strand.
TTGGGGGGAGTTGGAGGGGGGAAACCTAAAATCTCGGAAAACACTTAGAGTGGAGGGATCGGGATGAAACTTGATAGGAAAAATAAGCGCAAGTCCCAGATACATGATTGACATAATCGAAACTGATTCGCTCTCTTTGGGGTAGTTGGGGGGGGGGGGTAATTCTTAAAAATTAGAAAAAATGAGGTATTTTCAACTTACGAACAGGTGATCGGATCTTAATGAAATTTGATGTTTAGAAGGATATCATGTCTTAGAGCTCTTATTTTAAATCCCGACCGGATCTGGTGATGGGGGCTGGGAGTTGGGAGGGGGAAACCTAAAACTTGGAAAACACTTAGAGTGGAGGGATCGGGATGAAACATGGTGGGAAAAATAAACACAAGTCCTAGATAGATGATTGACATAAACGGAATGGACCCGCTCTCTTTGGGTTAGTTGGGGGGGGGGGTATTTCAGAAAAATAAAAAAAATGAGGTATTTTTAACTTATGAACGGGTGATCGGATCTCAATGAAATTTGATATTTAGAAGGATATCGTGGCTCAGAGCTCTTATTTTAAACCCTACCGGATCTGGTGACATTGGGGGCGGGGGAGTTGGGAGGGGGAAACTTAAAACTTGGAAAGCACTTAGAGTGGAGGGATCGGGATGAAACTTGGTGGGGAAAAAACACGAGTCCTAGATACTTGATTGACATAACCAGAACGGATCCGCTCTCTTTGGGGTAGTTGGGGGGGGTGTTAATTCTGAAGAATTAGAAAAAATGACGTATTTTTAACTTACGAACGGTTGATTGGATCTCCATGAAATTTGATATTTAGAAGGATATCGTGTCTCAAAGCTCTCATTTTAAATCCTGACCGGATCTGGTGACATTGGGGGAAGTTTGGGGTGGGGAAACCTAAAATGATGGAAAACGCTTAGATTGGAGGGATTGGGATGAAACTTGGTTGGAAAAATAAGCAGAAGTCTTGCATACGTGATTTACATAATTGGAACGGATCCGCTCAATTGCGGGGGGGGGGGGGGTAATTCTGAAAAATGAGAAAAAATGACGTATTTTTAACTTACGAAGGAGTGATCGGATCTTCGTGAAACTTCATATTTAGAAGGACCTCGTTACTCTGATACCTTATTTTAAATCTCAACCGGATCAAGCGTAATTGGGGGGGAGGCAGTTGGGGGGACCGGAAATCTTAGAAAATACTTAAAGCGGTGAGATCAGGATGAAACTGGATGGGAAGAATAGAAACCCTGTCTAAGATACGTGACTGACATTCGGGGGAGTTGGAGGGGGAACCCGGAATTCTTGGAAAACCTGAAAATTGGGGTATTTATATCCTACGAATAGATGATCGGATCTTAATGAAATTTGATTTTTAGAAGGAATTCATGTCTCAGAGCTCTTATTTCAAATCCCGACCAGATCTTTTGACATTGGGGGGAGTTGGAGGGGAAATCTTGGAAAAACACTTGGAGTGGAGGAATCGGAATGAAGCTTGGTGGATAGAATAAACAAATGTCCTTGATACGTGATTGACAGAATCGTACTGGATTCGCTCTCTTTGGGGGAGTTGGGGAGAGGGGTTCAGCGATTTGGTGAGTTCGGTGCTTCTGGACGTGCTAGGGCGATGAAAATTGGTAGACGTGTCAGGGATCTGCACAATTTGACTTGATAAAGTTGTTTTCCCGGATTCGACCATCTGGGGGGCAAAAGGGAGAGGAAAAATTAGATATTTATAACTTACGAGTGGGTGATCGGATCTTAATGAATTTTGATATTTAGAAGGACTTTGTGACTCAGAGCTTCTATCTATAAATATAAAAATAAGTTGTTTGTCTGTGGGTCTGTCGAGTGACGTCATGTCATCATGTCGTCATGAAGTTAGTTGTCGTCATGTTTATTATGACGATGACGTCATTAAAAGTATTCAAGAAAATCATTCAAAGTCTAATTTTTAATTGTAAGAAGATCGTGGACAGAAAAATCTTTAATTGTAAAATGACTGAAGAACCTACAATGGCAACAGCCGAGGAAGCTACTCAAAGAGTCTATGCCAAATAACTTGCGGCTAATAGAGAAAGTAAGAAAAGAAAGCGTGCCGAGGAATCACAAGAACAGCAAGAAAACAGGCTTGCGACCAAAGAACGCAAAACCGCGCAGTTAGATGAAAATCCACCTGGACAGCGAGAGTCAAAACATATCAAAACTGAAAATGATAGCGATGATGATTGGGTTTGGGATTTTAACTTGGATAAGGTCATCAATCCTTACCAGATTTTAGTTAAAAAAAAAACAAAGGTTCGGCGATATGTATTTCATAGTGACGCTGAAAAATAAAGAAGAAAAAGAAAACTGAAAAAAGAATAAAGGTAAAAAACTAAAAAGAAAAAAACACTCAAAGAGAAATTACAGACCGGGACACAAATGACGACCGGGACAGAGGGAATATAAATGACGACCGGGACACTCAAAGAGAAATTACAGACTCGGATACCGGGACACAAATGACGACCGGGACACAGGGAATATAAATGACGACCAGGACACGGGTATTTAAGAATATTGTTCAAAGACAAATTTTTAATTGTAAGAAGATCGTTGAAAGAGAAATTTCTAATTGTAAAATGACTGAAGAACTTACAATGGCAACACCCGAGGAAGCTGCTCATAACGAATGTATTCAAGCCGAAGTAGCTGAGTTGGTAAAGCGTTATGTTTCAGGTTCTAGGTCTGAGAGGCTCCAGGTTTGAACCTTGGCTTTAGCATTAATACAAAAGAAGAAAAAAACTAAAAAAGGTAAAAACTAAAAAGAAAATACTAAAAAAGCTAAAAAACTAAAAAACGAAAAAAAGGTAAAAAACTAAAAACAAAAAAAAAGAAAAAAAGCTGAAAAAAAGGTAAAAACTATAAAAAAAACTAAAAAGAAAAAAAAACTAAAAACTAATAAAAAAACTAAAAAAAAACCTAAAAACTGAAAAAGAAAAAAAACTAAAAAAGGAAAAAAACTGAAAAATAAAGGAGAAAAAGAAAACTAAAAGCCGGGGCACAGGGAATATAAATGACGACCGGGACACTCAAAGAGAAATTATAGACTGGGACACTGGGACATAAACAACGACAGGGAGATATAAATGACGTCCAGGGCACTCAAAGATAATTACAAACCGGGATACAAATGACGACCGGGACACAGGGAATATAAATGACGAACGGGACGCTCAAAGAGAAATTACAGACTGGGACACTGGGACACAAATGACGATCGGGATACTGGGAATATAAATGACGACCGAGACACAGGTATTTAAGAATATCGTTCAAAGACAAATTTTTAATTGTAAGAAGACCGTTGAAAGAGAAATTTCCAATTGTAAAATGACTGAAGAACCTACAATGGCAACACCCGAGGAAGCTGCTCAAAACGAATGTATTCAAGCCGAAGTAGCTGAGTTGGTAAAGCGTTATGTTTCAGGTTCTAGGTCCGAGAGGCTCCAGGTTTGAACATTGGCTTTAGCATTAATACAAAAGAAGAAAAAAACTAAAAAAGGTAAAAACTAAAAAGAAAAGAAAAAAAAAATATATATATATATATATATATATATATATATATATATATATATATATATATATATATATATATATATATATATATATATATATATATATATATATATATATATCTATATATTTATTTATATATATATATAAAAATAAATTGTCTGTCTGTGGATCTGTCAGGTGACGTCATGTTTCTGTGTCGACTGACGTCATGTTTTCGACTGACGAAATTACAGACCGGGACATCGGGAAACAAATGACGACCGGGACACCGGCACATAGGGAATATAAATGACGACCGGGACACAAGGAATGTTCGATTAGCAATCACCATCAACAAAGCACCGGGACACAAATGATGACCGGGACACAGGGAGTATAAATGACGACCAGGACATAAGTAAAAAAAAATTAAAAACTAAAAAAAAGGTAAAAACTACAAAAAAACTAAAAAGAAAAAAACTAAAAACTAATAAAAATTAAAAAAGCTAAAAAAAAACTAAAAAAGAAATTAAAATGAAAAAGGAAAAAAAATGAAAAATAAAGGAGAAAAACAAAACTAAAAAAAAGAAAAAAAAACTAAAAAAGGTAAAAAACTAAAACCTAAAAAAGACCAATTCAAAAACGAATGTATATACAGACCGGGACACAAATGACGACCGGGACACCGGGACATGACGACCGGGACACAGGGACACAACTACAAAATTGGCGCCGGGGGGCTCAGGGGCATATATAAATGACGATGGCAACACAGGGAATCGTCGATTAGCAATCACCATCAACAAAGCTCAAGGGCAATCATTAGAATCATGAGGTATAGATCTGAATACGGATTGTTTTCCCATGGACCATTATATGTTGCATGTTCAAGAGTCGTTAAACCTGACATTCTATTTATATGCACAGACAATGGGACAGCAAAGAATGTTGTATATTCGCAAGTTTTACGTAGTTAAAAACATATATATATATATAAATATATATATATATATATATATATATATATATATATATATATATATATATATATATATATATATATATATATATATATATATATATATATATATATATATATATATATATATATATATATATATATATATATATTCACAGGTGGGACATAGGGACACAACTACAATGGCGCGGTACTAATATGGCACGTAACGACTTACGCGCGCGGGGGGCTAGGGGGAGGGGCGCAAAGCGCCCCCACCAACTAGGTGTTTTTATTCTTCCCATCCATTTTCATCCTGATCTCACCGCTTTAAGTATTTTCTAAACTTTCCGGTCCCCCGAATTACGCTTGAAATTTAAAATAAGAGATCTGAGTCACGAGGTCCTTCTAAATATGAAGTTTCATGAAGATCCGATCACTCCTTAGTAAGTTAAAAATACGTCATTTTTTCTTATTTTTCAGAATTACCCCCCCCCCCCCCCCGGATTCGTTCCAATTATGTAGATCACGTATGTAAGACTTCTGCTTATTTTTCCCACCAAGTTTCATCCCGATCCCTCCAATCTAAGCGTTATCCATGATTTTAGTTTCCCCCACCTCAAACTTCCCCAAACGTCACCAGATCCAGTCAAGATTTAAAATAAGAGCTTTGAGACACGATATCCTTCTAATATCAAATTTCATTGAGATCCAATAACCCGTTCGTAAGTTAAAAATACTTCATTTTTTCTAATTTTTCAGAATTAACCCCTCCCCCAACTATCTCTAAGAGAGCGGATCCGTTCCGGTTATGTCAATCATGTATCTAGCACTTGTGTTTATTTTTCCCACCAAGTTTCATTCCAATCCCTCGTGATTATTTTTTCCACCAAGTTTCATCCCGATCCCTCCACTATAAGTGTTTTTCAAGTTTTAGGTTTCCCACTCCCAACTCCCCCCCCCCAGTGTCACCAGATCTAGTCAGGTTTAAAATAAGAGCTCTGAGCCACGATATCCTTCTAAATATCATATTTCATTGAGATCCCATCACCTGTTCGTAAGTTAAAAATACCTCATATTTTCTAATTTTTCAGAAATACCCCCCCCAACTATCCCAAAGAGAGCGGATCCGTTCCGTTTATGTCAATCATGTATCTAGCGCTTGTGTTTATTTTTCCCACCAAGTTTCATCCCGATCCCTCCACTCTAAGTGTTTTCCAAGTTTTAGGTTTCCCCCTCCCAACTCCCCCTCCCCAATGTCACCAGATCCGGTCGGGATTTAAAATAAGAGCTCTAAGACACGATATCCCTCTAAACATCAAATTTCATTGAGATTCGATCACCCGTTCGTAAGTTAAAAATACCTCATTTTTTTCTAATTTTTCAGAATTACCCCCCCCCCCCAAACTACCCCAAGGAGAGCGGATCCGTTCCGATTATGTCAATCATATATCTGGGACTTGTGCTTATTTTTCCCATCAGGTTTCATCCCGATCCCTCCACTCTAAGTGTTTTCCAAGATTTTAGGTTTTACGATCACCCCTGGGGAAAAAAACAACAAAAAAACAAATAAACACGCATCCGTGATCTGCCTTCTGGCAAAAAATGCAAAATTCCACATTTTTGTAGATAGGAGCTCGAAACTTCTACAGGTGTGATTTTCGTTAAGATTCTATGACTTTTAGGGGGCGCTTCCCCCTATTTTCTAAAATAACGCAAATTCTCTCAGGCTCGTAACTTTTGATGGGTAAGACTAAACTTGATGAAACTTATATATTTAAAACTAGCATTAAGATGCGATTCTTTTGATGTAGCTATTGGTATCAAAATTCCATTTTTTAGAGTTTTGGTTACTATTGAGCCGGGTCGCTCCTTACTACAGTTCGTTACCACGAACTGTTTGATCCTACGACTTTTAGGGGGTGTTTCCCCCTATTTTCCTAAATAAGGCAAATTTTCTCAGGCTCGTAACTTTGGATGGGTAAAACTAAACTTGATGAAACTTATATATTTAAAGTCAGCATTAAAATGCGATTCGTTTGATGTAGCTATTGATATCAAAATTCAATTTTTTAGAATTTTGGTTACCATTGAGCCGAATCGCTCCTTACTACAGTTCGTTACCACGAACTGTTTGATTGAGTCATTCAAAATTACTCAAACTGAAATATTGGCTTGAGGAGATGATGTTCCGTTTAAATTTCCAAACAAGCAAAAAAAAAAAAACACAAAAAAGTTCGAAATGATGGCACAGACATTACACATTCATGAACTAGGATTAAATGCGTCACTTTTACCGATGACCTGACGTGTTCCATCTTGAAAACTTTTGTACTAATGAAAAGCGACTACTGCCTAAGGAAAGAACTATGCGCCTTCAACGTAATATATATTTTCCTCTGGCCACTTCGTGTTAAAGGGTGAGGGGTCGTGAAAACCATGGAGGGGATGCCTGCGGCTGGTATTGAAATTTCTAGTGCTCTTTTTAGACAGTAAAAACGGATTGGAGAGCAACCAGCCCCCTGTTTTGTCTACCCAACTCCCCAGAACTCCCTATGCTTTTGAGCAGCTAAGCTGCTCAAAATAGCTGGAAGTCTCAATAAATAAACTTCCGGGGATGACATAACCCCCCAAGGTCCCTGGCATAAGGACCGTAAATATTGCAAATGCCAATTGTTTAAACTTAGCTTTAACAGCGGGGAAGGGAGGCTAGTTTGATGTTGGGTGGGTGATTTGGTCAAAAACCTAAGGGATCGTTCTCTGAGTCCCAAGGAGGAAACATTTTTGTTGGGGGAAGAGAGGGTAGGGGACCCAGAAATGGGCGAAAAAAATTTCCGTGATCAGTTTGGGATTTACAACAAGAAGTCCTTGGACCAAGAGTATTCTAATGTACACAAAAAATCCTGGGGGCAAGCAATCCCTAAAAAGTGGAGCCCAAAAAGACTAAAAATATTTTTTCCAGATCGGCTCAAAACTTATGTCCTGAAATTCTTTAGCAAAGGACGTTCCAATGCATAAGAACAAATATCCCTTCTCCTTAGACGGGCCAGAAAAGGTAAAAAATAACTTTTCCTGTTACTTCTCATGGAAGAATGGTCATAGAAACTTATAATGGGGCTCATTTGATTGGAAATTGAAGGCTATAATGCCAATATCAAGGGTCAAAACTGATTTGAGATTAGCCAGATTCCTCCTTCGCCTTTTCTGCTACTCAACCCCTGGCCCATGAGACTAGATCTAAATTTTGAAACAGTCATTTTGTTCAGAAATGTTACAAAGAGTAGCGAAGGGTCAATCTACTTGACCAGACCTACAGGGGCTGTTCTATTCTAAGTACTAGTCCCTAAAGACGTTGTGCGAACCTGAGTCTTACGCAATACTATAATGCACCTGCAACGGTATAGTACACCTGATTGTTACATAATAGGGTTTGTTTACTTTTGGTTGTTACATGATAGGGTTTGCTTTCTAAGAGATGCAGGTGTCTGTTATGTTATTACTTAAAAAACCCACGAGGCCCAGGAAAAAACCTTCAGTACCCCGTCAAATCATGATTTCTTTGGATGTTACGTAATACGGAAGGCTTTCTTCAAGACATTTCAATACGTTTTTTAAGACGTTTTTTCAAGTCATTCAAGACATTTCAATGTGTTTTTCCTAAGATATTTTTCAAGATTTTTTTGGTTGTTACGTAATGTGGGAATGTTTACCTGTATTGGGATGACGTATCCCAATGCTATTTATTTTTGCTCTACTAAGCGCACCTGCCATTTACACTCCATTAATTAAAATCTTGATACTAGCTAAATCAATGGTGGAAAATAAAACACGCAAACGAAGAAAAAGAGACAAATTTTTCCATTTGATTATTTTTGTGAGGTTTTAATGAAAATGCCACGTTTCTTTGAGCTACAACCATGTATATTTACGCCACCGTGACAATATGTGGCTGGCCCAACCTAGCAAGCGATTCCAGGGGGAAGGGTGGTTATTACTGTAAATTTAAGCCATATTAGCAGATATTTCTGAGAGATCTTAATGAAAGTGCCTCGTTTCTATTGCTGTATGAGATGCACCTGCCTTTTATATTCCGCTAATTTAAATCTTGATACTAGCAAAATCATATTTTGAAAAATGAAACCTTCAAATGGAGCAAATAGAGACACATATGCATTCGGTTATTTCTAAGAGGTTTTAATGAAAATACCACATTTCTTTGAGCCAACACTGTGTATATTCACATCACCGTGATAATATGTAACTGGCTCGCCCTAGCAAGCAATTCCAAAGGGGGAGGTTTGTTATTTGAGGTAAATTTAAGCCATATTGAGAGTATTTTGAGAGGTCTTAATGAAAATGCCTAGTTTCTATTGCTCTATTATATGCACTTGCCTGTTACATTCCATTAGTTTAAATCTTGATACTAGCAAAATTAAATTTTGAAAAATGAAACACAAACGAAAAGAAGAGACACACTTTTGCACTCGGTTATTTCTGAGAGGTTTTAATCAAAATACTATGTTTCTTTGAGCCAAGACTATGTATATTTACGCCACCGTTGCAATATGTGGCTAACTCACCCTATCAAGCAATTCAAGAGGGATAGGGTTGTTATTAGAGGCAACTTCAAGCCATATTAATATATATTTCTGAGAGATCTTAAAGAAAATGCCTTGTTTCTTTGACTTGGGGTTCGATTTCAGTCCCCCTCTGCCGAAAAAATTCTTTCAACACCTCTCATCTTAACTTTAACCTGTAGAAAGTGTTAATCCAAGGTAATTCACGTCAACGTGGCAAGCTTTGGGTGACATACGGCATTCTCTGGCACTGTTCATAATTCCAAAGGCACTTTTCAGATATTTTTATGATAAAAGTATTTCAGATAAATCCGTTGATTTGTCTTTTAGCAATCCACCCCTGACGTAATGCTTTTCAGGGCATTTCACACCACCGTGGCAAACCATGAATGGCAAACGACACTCTCTGGCACTCTTCATCATTCCTAATAGATTTTGTCAGGTATTTTATTATTAAAAATATGCTTTAAATCCATTTAATCGTGCTTTCGTAAGCCAACCTCAACATGTTACACCATGTCAATTCTCACTACTGTGCCACACTTTGACTGATTCTCTGGTACCTCTCATCATTACCGAGGCATTTTCTAGGTATTTTCTTGTTGAAAGTCATGCTTTAAATCCATTGGTTAGTGGCAACATGTCAATCCGCGCCACACTATGCACCCACTCATTTTCCTAAGACATAGTCCAGATAATTTCAGCTTTAAAATCATGATTCAAATGCATTGGTTGGTATTTTTGCAAGCCAACCATCTGTAGTAAAATATGTCAATTAACGCCACCCTGGCACACTATGGCTGGCCTATGACATCCCTATGACATATATTATCATTCTTAACACATTCTCAGATAATTTCTTGATAAAAATCGTGCTTAAAATCCATTTCCCTGTTTTTTGTTTTTTTAATAGCCGATCTCATTGCCCCCTAGCTATGTTCAGATATTTCTTTTAAATAAAACTATATCCAATTCTGCTTCTGCCCCTGGATTACAGTAATTCTAGTCCTAATTTCACATCCCCTGCTTCTGACCTCGATTACAGTAAGTCAATACAGTTCCAATTCCGCCAGTTCAAAAACAAAGGAAAATACACCTTCTTAGAGAATTTTTAGCGATGTTTTCTTAGATAATGATAAAAACTTGTTCTAAACTCAGGAAAATAGCCCTTCTTAGAGAATTTTTAGACATACTTTCTTAGAGAATGATTTAAACATGTTCAAAAAATAGAAAAATAGCCTTTCTTAGAGAAATTCTAGAGATACTTCTTTTGAGATAGATATTAACTAGTTAAAACATGTTAAAATCTCCTTCATAGAGAATTTTTAGGGATGTTTCCTTAGAGAATGATATAAACTCTTTCAAAATATAGGAAAATAATCCTTCTTAGGGATTATTTAGAGATTTTTCTTAGAGAATGATAAAAACCTGTTTCAAAAATAGGAAAATGGTCCTTTTTAGATAATTTTTAGAGATGCTTTCTCAAAGAATGACATAAACTTATTCAAAAAATATTAAAATGCTCCTTTTTAGATTTTTTTTAGAGATATTTTTTCAGAGAATGATATAAATTTTTTCAAAACAAATGAAATTTCTTACATGCCAGCAGATTAGGCTAGCCTAACCGACTTAACTTTCTTTTTAACTTACTACCAGTTAAGAAATTTCCTACATTTTGAAATTTCCTATGTTTTTCCTAAGTTTATATCTTTCTCTAAGAAAACGTTTGTAAAAATTCTCTAAGAAGTTGTTTCAAACAACAGAAGTTGTTTTTTATGTTTTGAACAAGTTTTTATTATTTTGTAAGAAAACATCTCTAAATATTCTCTAAGAAGAATTCTTTTTGCTTTGGTCTAGAATAAAAATAAAATATGAGAGAACCGAATTATTTGTTACTGGTATTTCTGAATAACGTCTTTTTGAGTCTTGCAAAAGATCTCTCAGTTCTAAATTCAAATTCCTGAAACTTTAACACACGGAAGAAAAAAATCATTGATGTAGCTTAAATTTCAACTCAGATAAAGGGAATTGTATTTTCAAACTAAAACCACTGAAAAAAAAAAACTCAAAAAATAAAAAGTTATCTCATTGCGCCGTATGCTTATATATCTCTATTACTCGTCCGTACCGGTTGATACAGCTTAAATGACATGAATTGTATTTTCAGAACTAAAACCAATGAAAAAAAAAATTCAAAAATAACTTTAGTTATCTCAAGTTGCGCCGTATGCTTATATATCTGTACTACTCGTCAGAACCGGTTGATACAGCTTAAATTTCAGCTTAAATGAAAGGAATTGTATTTTCAGAACTAAAACCAATGAAAAAAAAAATTCAAAAGTAACTTTATTTATCTTAGCTCTCTACCGAAGGTCATTTCCCTGGGACCCAGTTACGTAACTTATTTGTATACAAGCAAGCTACATAACTTGGTTTTTTCCAAAGGGAATGAACTTCGGTACGGGGCCCCGTCTATCTTGCAATCTACTCATAATTTGTATGATTGAAAGGCCCCGCCTTACTTATGCCCAGTTTTGGACCCCTTTTTGGTCAACGCCGCCTATGCTGCATCTTTGACCTCCTTTGGTTAACAGTGCAGATGCTACGTCTCGTGACTTACGTGGTTAGCTGTGATTGTGCCCTATTTCTGATGGTGTTAAAAAAGAGTTTGCCAGCTCTGTCTCCCGCCTTTCTGGTCCGCAAAAGTGTAAACCCTCTTCTGCCGACAGCACATATAGACACTAGTGCAAACTAAGGGGATAGTCAGCTGGAAATGGGATAAAAGGAGTTCCCTTCAGTTACTAGTAGTTTCCTCTAGACATGGCTCTGGCCAACTAGGCCCCAATAGGTTGGTACTTTAATTAACAACCTTACTTAATTTCAAGGTGTTAAAATCAAAGTTGAATTCAATCACTAGCTTTTTTATCTGAATTAAGCTTTTATTTCAGATTACCTGGTCCTCCAGGACCAGCTGGGCCTCAAGGACCACCTGGAAAAGAAGGACCACAAGGACCTGTCGGTCCTAAAGGTAATAATTAATATAACTTATTTATTCTAAAAGCTTGACAAGTAATGTCTTTAACCAGTGGTGTAGTTTGGAGGGGGCAAGGGGGGCCATTTGATCCCCCAACAATGTGGAGAAAAAATATTATATAGCCTATATCTCTTGACTATCCAGATATGAACCCTTTGTGCCCCCCCCCACATAAAAATGCTGTATATTTGCCCCTGTTATTGCCTGATTAATGTAGCTACTTGATAGGTAATATTGAAGCTTGTTATGCAATGTCATATTCTTATGCACTTTAATATTTAGATCATTTTTTATTATCTTATAAGGTATATTCTATATGCGAGCTGTTCAAGTTACTTTTTTGTAGCGATTATTTTCTTGGCTAGTCTTATTCTTGTAAAATTTATTCTGCTACGTATTTGAATTATTTTTCTTGTAAATGACCATTCTGTTGGCAAATAGAATCTAGGGGTGAAATAACAGACTCTTGCAGCGGGCCGACAGAAGGTATGCCTATTTGGCGAGTGCTTTAAACTTTAAAATGTTTATAACCGTGCTGGTAAACGTGTAATAACTTCAAATATACTAAATTAATCTCAGATAATCCGTCCATTCTCTTTAGTTCGTCATATTGCTTGGTCATATCTATTATAATAGGTTTTGTTGATTGTGTTAATAATTGTGAAACGTCTATCCAATCGAGTTTATTAATAAACAGTTGGGCAGTAAAGGGCTTCTTTAAATACGGTAGAGTCAAAGGTGAATCTAAATTAATATTTTGTAAGGGAGGGAGGGGGATTGACAAAAATTTTGATAATATTTTTTATTTATTTTTTTGATCAGCAGTTTTGTAGGTAAGAATTGTCTCTCCTTTTTTTGTTTGAAGGACAGATTCGTATGAATGCAAGCTATACAATAAAACTCCTGATGTTGATTCGTAAAAATATAAATAGAAAATCTATAAAATTTTACTAAACCCAAGCTAGGGGAGTCATCCTGAAGCATATGGCTGCGTTCAACTTCAACAGTTTTTCAAAACGACTTTCAATCGCTCCAGAAGCTTCAGATTAACAGGGGATTTAAGAGTAAATAATCGTTGGAATCAAGGCCGTATCCAGCGGGGTTAGAAACTTCCCCCTACCAAAAAAGGGTTTGTTCGACTCGTAAAAATATAACTAAAATGAATATAAAAAAATTTTGATGTGTTTTTTAAAGTTTTTTTCTGTAACTCCCCTCCCCCAAAAAAATTCTTTTGTAACCCTCATCCCCGAAAAAAAAAATAGATACGGCCCTGGTTAGAATGAAGTGATTTGTTCGGTAGAATCAACTCTGGCTGTTGCCGTCATAACCTGTCTGATGCAGGGCAGACATTGCGGCAACCCTCAAGGCAACAAAGAAACAGACAAAGCTCTGCTCTGGGGTGTTGGACATCGTAGCTTAGTGCTGCGATGATTTTTTTTCTTACTCGTGTTTAGAAGACTTTGTCAGAATAAATGACAGGCTGGTATGGAATATTTTAGTAACCATTAATGAAAGAAAAGGTAATTTAAAAAAAACATAATCTAAATGTAGTAGCATATTTAGAAAAAAAGCTGGATATACAAACAGTGAATATGCTACATTGTTTATTTAGGTATTGCTAATCTAACCATGATCTTTTTGTATATTTATTCTGTGTTGTTGTTAATTCTTTGCTATTTTTTTCAGCCATTAACTCTAGAATTAACTCTAAAACGTCCCAACTAACACATGGACTCATGACTAAAGGCCGCAGTTGAGTAATTTGTCTAAATGAAATGATTTTCTTTTACATTCACTAGCTTACCCCTTTGTACCTTAATTTTACTGTTAAAACAAACGAATCGTAAATAGAACTAATCTACTTCTCTCTTCAGAAGAGGACTTATTATCAATGCTAGCCCCTAAACGTGGCCCAAAGGGTCAGAAAGGGGAGCGAGGTTTTGACGGTGTAAGAGGTGCTCCAGGTATTTTAGATTACAAACTTGGGTTTGAAAGTAGTTACTTATTAGCTTCCTCTATCTCTGCGTTTTGTAGAATCTGATGTTTTTCTGCTTCTTCTTGTTAATTTTTACATCAACTTTGCTTCATTTTATATATATATATATATATATATATATATATATATATATATATATATATATATATATATATATATATATATATATATATATATATATATATATATATATATATATATATATATATATATATATATATATATATATATATATATATATATATATTATCTGGTTTATAGCATCATGTCATACTTCTCATATTAGCTATTGGCTAATCAGCATTACGGACACTTACAAATTATATAAAGTAAATAAAACATACTGGACTGCCGTGTTAAGTGTGAAACTTTAGGATTTTTAATTGGAAGTATGTCAGTTTGGCTGTGGATTTTTTTTTTTTTAAATTCATCTTGTCTATGTCGGATCGTGCTTGTACAGTTTCAGCGAGAATATTCTAGAATAATTCGGTAAAATCTGGTGGGTTTCTCCACCTGGTTTTGGTAAGTTTCGTTTCGAGTTCATAACGGGGTTGGGGCCACCAAAGTGGGAGTGGGATCGCAGACTAGAGGTGAAAGTCAGTAAAAATAAACCTCATTAATATAAAATAACATTTATTGTATTAATAAAAATATTCCAATTAAATATATGCAAATTCAAAAATAACTAGCATGTTTAATTTAAGAGCTGTTGATTCGACTCGGCCTTGCTGATGAAATACATAATTATGCTTACATTATAATTTATTAGAAGGGGCTCATGGGTGGCATATTATTCTTAACCTATACTTGAATGCCATGATACCAAAAAATTGAAGAGGTGACACAATTGGCAAAGTCTTTCATTTTTAGCAGAAACTGTTGTTTTTTGCTTGAAAACCCAGGATACTGGAAAACCAATAACTTATCTTTAATTAGTGTGTCCCTTATTAATGCCTATGAAAAGAAATATATTTACTCATATTATTGAGAACCTATTTGAAAATATGGAGCAATGAATATAGAAAAAAAAATGAAAATACGGAAAATATTTTATTTTGACAGTGAGAAACCAAATTAAACAATCAGGTATTATGGAGGAGTCTCCATGACACTTTTTCCTTGAAAAGGAAATTTAAATATATATTAACTAATTAGTCAGTCAGTAACCACTAATTAGCATCAATAATAATGCACGGTCGAAAGAAAATTTTAATGTCCTCCTTTTATTTTTATCCGAATTTCTAGGGCAGGGACAGGGTGGTCTTATAATCTATTTACTATGGTACGGGTAGTCATCGATTAAATTGTCACTTTAGCTCTTTTCGTAATTTTTGATAAAAATGTGTGAAGATGAGGGGGAGCAAGGTTTGGAGAAGGTCTTTTATGGACAAGAACAATGCTTAGAAGGTATTTAAATGGATCAAGTAAGAGGGTATATTGTCCCGTGAATACAAATGCTACTGCTGTCAGTAGAGGCAAATACGTGCACAAGAGAGGACACGGTTACCAGGATTATTCTTATATTACTAATTAGATTTTTCTTATCATTGCCCCCACCCCCCACCCCAAAAAAAACGTGCCTCTGCACCTGGTTGAAGAGTTTAAAAAATATCGGAAAAGGTCATTCAGAGGGAAGTCGAAGAACTAAGCTAAGAATAAAAGTTAAAAAGGGAAAAATAGGTTAACTATGCAGGAAATAGAAGGACCATCTCTCAAAAATATACATTTTAAAATGATTTGGGGGCTTCAGCCATCTACTCATGATCCCAGATAACCCTACAATCTTAGCACTCAAAAGCTAAGGTATAACCACATTGAAACGTAGGGATTACTTGAAGGAAATTTTCGACTCTAAAACATCGAATTAAAACCAACTGGGTGGACTGTGATGAAAAATTCAAGAGCCATGACTAGTTAAAAAAAAAAGCCATGACAGATAGTCTAAGCGAGAGGCAAAGCAGACATAAGCCTAAAATATATACAAATATTTTTGCAATCATCAGTATTTTTTGCTCTTTACGTAATTTATTATCTTTTCATACCGCAGTCCATTCAAAATAATTAATTATTGAAACTAGTCCGAAGAAAACTTACCCCGAATAGTCACCCCGGTTTAACATACAAACAAACGAGCAACTAGGGCTACCTCTGGACAATTCATCTGGAAAACATTTAAAAAATCTTAAAAGCGCCTTCAACAATTAAAACATTTAACAAAATGTTCGAGTTAACACTTAACAAATACTTTGCCTTTCAAAGCACCCATGTCTCAAAACCATACTTGAACTAGACCCAGCTTTGTATTATTCCAAACTTTTTGAACTGTATAAAAACACAATAGGGCTTGACAAATATAATTTTTACATCTTCACTGCATTGATCAATAACTAAAAATTTGGTCAACGCATCGTCCCTACTTCTTATAACCACACTATTCTTCCTCTTAAAACTTTAGAAAGGGCATCTCTTAGTCTAATAAATACCATCATGTTGAGCAATTTGCTTTCTACTGAAACCAAGCTTATGCCTCTATAATTACCACACACATCCTTGTTACCTTTCATATAAAGTAGTTTAATTAAAGCTTTCCTAAATCACAAAGTACTTCTCCTTTTTCAAGAATCATATTCATAATCCTTTCATAGTTGTTTGTCTCTATCTTTGCAATCACCGAACTACAAAAAATATCTCACCACACTATCAGCTCACGAGGCCTTATTATTTCCTAATCCATTTAGTACTGTCTCTAACTCCTCTTCGCAAATAAATCTTCTTTCACTTCCAAAGTGTCAAATGATCTTTCGTTCTTTTCTGTATCATTCTCTATAGCTTTTGTATCACCTAATTTTATGTTTCCTAACACTGGACGATGAATTTCTGAAACTCCTAACAAGTCCAGTTCCAACCGTCTGAACTCTAATGTAAAATTTCTATACGATACTTATTTTTACGACCACAAAAAAACGCAACGGATCACACTGGTACAGGTTAGGGACATACAATTCTTCTTAAGTCTACACAGGTCGCTTAAGCCCACGTGGTGATGCTCTTTTATCAGCAAGAGTCGACATCCTGCACAAAATACAATAAAAAAGCATATTTTCTGAAAAAATAAGTACTTATCGTTTCTATCGCACAGGAGGTATTTTCTCTACTGAACAAACACGCAGATTAAATTTCCACTATTTTTATATGAATTCCAAAAATTATGATATTGGATGTGAATTAGTCACTTTGTTTTTTTTTTAATACCCATTCTGAATACCCATATTCAGAATGTCTTGTTCCTGTCAGATTCCCTATCATCAATTCATCTTCTCAACAAGATAAATTATCAAGGTGATGATTATGACCTGAAAAATATACGCCAAAAGATTGGATATCTGTTTTCGATGGGATGTGGTACTTCATTCCTTCCTTCACATTCCTAGTCATAAAGAAATTTGGCAAATAAGGCTGCTGAGATCCCTCCGGCAAAAAATTTGAGAACAAAGAATTACAGAGATGTTGTTAGAGCTAGAACAAATATTACTTACCAGCGATTTTTGTATCCTCCTTTCAAGTCTAAGGATTTTAATATGATCTACTATAAGTTAAGAACCGGAACGATTTTACTGAACGCTGACCTTTTTAATTGGGAAATCCACCACACCCCACTATGTAGAAATTGCTGTCAGACGTTGGAAAACGTTCAACATGTGCTATTTGATTGCATCCCAGGAGATAATGACTCCAGGAGACTGAGGAATTACTGCCATCAATTAAAGACCCCTCCCAACTTTTGATGCTCAAATCAATTGCTCCCTGTCACATGAATTAGAAGCTATTATTTATAGGTTGTTGATATCAATTCTGAAAAGACGCCATTATTACTAGCAGAACGTTGCTTGTTGTCAACCGGCAGATTTTTTTCTAGGAATATTGCCAGAAGCTTTCAATAATCAGTGGAGTTTTTCCTGTAATATCTAATAGGTGAATGGACATCATACTGATCCACAGACCTCATGAACATAAGAAGAAGAGAAGACATAAGAAGAACATAAGAACGATTGTGCTTAAAGTTAACATTATTCCTTAATGGGGCAAAGAAAGTGAGGAGCTATCTGAAACAACACGTTCATGGTTGGAGCAATAGCTCCAATAAATTTTTTGTCGTATACCATTGAAATCTCTATGGCAAAAATCCCTAACCAACTTCTTTTATTTCTACTTCTTGAATGCCACCTCTTCTATCCCCTTGGGACATGAGTATGAATTAGAAGTTTCTAAAAAAACTTCGTGGTGAAAATTTTTTTCGCCCGAATTCAAAATTGGTTCTGGAATAATGATAAATGTTTTTTTTAATTCATTCTAACTATAAAAATGAGGAACAAAATTAATTTTTTGGAATTGTTATATAGATCTTGAAACCTTGATGTTCCTATTTAGAAAAACCAGTGAGCATGATTATTCCCTATACGAAGAGACTAGGTGCTACGTCAAGGCTGGGAAAGACCCAACCAGATTGTTCAAGATCATGTCTGGTTTGCATTAGGGATGTGTACTTTCACTATCTTTTTGCAATTGTAATGGACTATGCAATAAAACGAAACTCTGGATAGGGCGTAAAAGTAAGCAGTAAGTAACTATTGACTTGGATCTTGTGGATGACGTGATCTTGCTAAAAGATTCTAAACAGAGGTTACAGCAGCTAGTTGACGCAATTATAGAAAATTCATTGAAAGTCAGGCTAACCAACAACGTTGAGAAATCAAAAAGTATATCTATCATAAACTCAGTGCTTATTTTGCATCACAAGAAGACAAATATAAAACAAGTAAAAGATTTCTAATACCTGGGTTACTGAATCGATTGTGACGGCAAGAAAATGTCCGACATTAATGGCAAAATTTGTCAGTCTACCGGAGCTTTTAATAGACTGAGGCCCATAGTGAGGAGCAGCAAATATTTTTTAAGACTGAAGTTATGTCTCTTCAATAACTATGTGATCTCCATGCTTTTCTACGCTAGTGAGTGCTGGAAAATGAAACAACAGCTTGAAAATATAATTCTATCATTGATAAATATGTGCATAAAGAGAATTTTCGTAATATTTCGTAAATTTCGTAATAGAACTGGCAAGCCTCTCATTGCTATTGTTCTAAGAAAACGAGGTGGACCTACTTATGATAAGTACTCCATATTAAAGAAGATCGCCTTCTTTTGAAAGCCTACGAGTGAAAACCAGGGAACACAAAAAGACGGGGTCGCCCAAAGAACACATTTGTGGTGAACTTTTGACTGACATCTCAGGTTTAGAATCTGAATAAGCCTCATCACTCCAAGACGAGCGGAGAAGCTTCATCGACGCTCAATGCAACATTAATGGCATTGGAGGAAATATGGTAAGGCTTTCCAATATTTTGCCAATTTAATTTTTACTTCATCTACACTAACTCAAGGAAATCAACGTTACATCTGCATTAAAGTTATACAGTGTTTAAATAGCCTTTGAAAAAATCCAAACCGTTATTCTTTCAATAGAATGTGTTCATGACTATTGAAATTTTGGGTCTCAACGTGAGTCTTGTCACAGAGCAGTTTATTTTAAGTTTAGTTATTTCTTTTTTTTATCAAGCCCGATTGAATCTTGAACCTTGAAAACTGCATTTTTCCTTTTACCCCAGGAATAGTTATTGGCAAAAAAGAAAAAATTATTTTCGCCAGAAACAATTTGGGCGCTTTTAGCGCTACATAAAATTTTCTCCTAGATTAACTTCAAATTTTACTACTAACAACAGCAACTAATTTTAACAACTTTTCCCGCTTTAATTAATGTTAGGGAAAGTGAGGAAAGAGAATGAGCAAAGCGTGATTTGTATATTTTTATAGATATTAGTGGAATTCTAATTCATCATAGCTCTTCAGGTTTATGTTTACTTTTTTTCACTGAAATTCCTGCATTAAAATAATGAACATAGGCTTACTTAACCATGTGGTCAATATAGATTTAGGATAGCCTATTAAGCCTAGGCGATTGTAATGCTTGAAGCCATTATAGAAGAATTTTAGGCATGTTGTCGACTATTTTCTTCCTAATCCACCTTTAAGGACAACCATAGAGTTTGGTCTTACCATTCAGCACTCTTAAATGTAATATTTTCTGGTTGAGTAAGCTAGTTAGTAAAGACTAAGGTAAAATTCTAGTTAATTGACTTCTTTGCTATCTCAGAAAGGGTTTAGGTTAGGAAAATGAAACTTTCAGGGAGGAATCTACTGTCAAGCATGTCCCAGGAAGATATTTTGAAGCAACTACATCCACTCCTCCCTCTAGAGGGCCCTGATTTTTGATGACGTTTAAAAATATGTGTTATAAAAGTGAAACCTTGCAAATTAGATCTTCTGCTTAGTTGAAGTACAACAAAATTGTTTTCAGCTTCATAACTTTGCTCAATTCCATTTTATAAGGTTTTAAAGATCGGCTATGCAAATACATTTCCCAATTCAAAAAAAAACATTGATATGGCTCAAAATTCTACTCAAATAACAGGAATTGCATTTTCAGAACTAAAGGCAGAAAAAAAGCAACTAGTAACTAAAAATTAAGGTAAACTGTTGTTGAAACTTCAATAGGTATAGACCTGTCATGTAGGCAAATTTCAGGGCCCTCTAAAGGGAGAAGGAGTGGAGGTGGGTACTTTAAAATACCTTCCTGGGACATACTTTAGCCTTTAGTCCCTGAAAGTTTCATTTTCTTGACCTAAACCCTCTCCAAGATAAAAAGAAGTCAATTCACTAGAATTTTACCAAGACTTAAAAATTTACTCAAGAATTTAAAATAACATGGACAATTATGCATTGTAGGTGGGTAGTGGAAATGATCTAAAGTGCTAAAGAGTTTTGCCTTTATTTTAATGTATTATGATGAACAGAGGAGGTGACATGTTATATAATGCAGGGCTTTAATTGGATGAAAATAGGCAGTAAAGTGGCCACCATTTCCTCACAAAAAATCAAAACTTAAATTAATAATTTTTGCACTTCTCATACATTTACAAATATACAAATTTTATATTATATTATACAAATCCCCTAAAAAACAACTAGGCTATGTTGTAAAAGCCACCCCTTTTCACAAAAAAACAAAATGGACTGCCAAAAAAGTAATGATAGGCCTATCAATTTTTTTTGCCTCAGCACCATAGCAAGACTCAAAAACAAAGTTTTAACATTAAAAAGAAGTAAATATTTTGCTTTTCAGTCCATTTGTGACAGCACAATCCTGAAATATCATTTTGACAGCCTAAAGAAGTTAGGATTTTAAATTTGTCCTCCTTGTTATTATGAAATAAAGATTTTCACCTTGCAGTTGGCATTTGTAGTAATACAAACAGATTCCAATGATAAACCTAAATTTAGTTAAATACTTTTTGGTGGTATGTGACAATAGAAAAATCTAACAGACCACACAAAGTGACTAAAGTCTTGTTTCAAATTTGTTTGCAAAAAGAAACAGTCTTAATATTGAAAAATTTATGAAAAACTCAACTATTAAAAATCAATTAGGCTACAAAGAAAAATTACTATTGTCCAGACACAAACCAGAGCAAGCAGTCCCAACCACAAATCCAACACCTTGTCATGGCTGGGGGGGGGGGTGCACCCCTGTGCCCTCCTTGGACCTGACCCTGTTCAGATTGAAAAATCCAGCTGTTATTTGCAGACTGGGCTGCTTTGAGGTGAAGACGCTTACATGAATGAATTTCAGATGTTTAAAGCAAATTTAATATATCTTAAAACCATATAACATGTATTAAAACTATATAAAAGATAACATGTATATGAAAGGGATTGTCCCTCCCTCAATGCCCTGCTCTTTATGGTAAAACTTTGTATAAGAATTCTAGCAAATTCCCCTGATGTAAAATTTCTCATGAGAAATTCACCCCCTAGAAACTTGCCCCCCCCTCCCATGGGTAATTCTCCCCATGAAAAATTTCACTAGCAGAAAATTCCCTCCCCCCGCTCAAAAATGTATCTATACTTCCCTATAATAGGCTACGTAAGCAAGGGCAAATTTTATAGCTTAGGCCTATTCCCATGAGGATTGTGGTATCTCAAAAGGTATAATTGTTTGGCCTTTCAACTATTCTAAACAAAAGAATGCTTCTACTACAAACAAATTACCACAGCACCAAGCCGCCTGAGGCCAACAGGGCTAAGCTCAGTCCTCTTCCATCCCAATCTATTCATTGCTTCCTTATTCACACTCCCAGAAAATTCTCATTTCATTTAAAGCTTTCTTTATGAAATTCTCCCAACCCAACTATGGATGATCGCCTTTCTGTTTAACCCTAGACAGCTAGCCAAAAAGGACAATTTACAGCCATAGAAAGCAGGATGCTATCTCAAAATTTTGATTGGAACATTCTGAAAAAAAAATCTAGTTGTGGATTCCTTTCAGAATTTTGTTGCATAGGCCATAATTCCACCTCAAAAATAGCCTACTCCTTTATATTTAAAATTCCTTTATATTTTTTAAAAATGGCACACTTATATTTGAAGAAAGAAAATTTCTCATGAGAAATTTTAAACCAGGGGAATTTGCTAGAACTCTTATACAAAGTTTTACTGTAAAGAGCAGGGCATTGAAGGAGGGACAATCCCTTTCTTATACATATCATATGTTATATGGTTTTAAGACATATGTTATATGTTACATGGTTTTAAGATATATTAAATTTGTTTCTAAGCATCTGAAATTCATTCTTGTAAGGGTCTTTGCCTCAAAGCAGCCCTACTTGTTGAAAGCCTTCTAAAAACCATGTAACTTGTTTTTGAAGCATTAACAGCAAGTTTACTGAGTGTAACAAACGTATGTAGTCCCTTTAAAGCACTGTTTGCTTGGTCTATCAAGTCTGGCAACGATTTGGCAATAACAGTTATAGCAATGTCGTTGGCAAAAAATGTTAAGTAACCAGGGACAAAAAATCTCATACTATCTACATAGATAAAAATAAAAGAGGACCTAGGACAGAACCTTGTGGCACTCTGCAATTCAATGGGTAAGCCTGTGAAACTTCATTATTTATTAGAACTTTTACACTTCTACCTCGCAAATACAACTCAAACCAACTCAAACACTTATTCCTAATACCTAACTTCGACAATCTATCCAACAAAATTCCAAAATCAACAGTATCAAAAGCTTTCTTAAAATCAATGAAAATTGTCATGCAAAAATAATTTGTTTCCAGTGCGCCGTTTACCTTATCAATTAAATTTAAAGCGGCATGCGCAGTTGAATGTCTGTTTCTAAATCCAAATTGAGTTTCAGACAAAAATCTGCAATTTGTTAGATGCTCATATAGTCTTTTGTGCACTATTTTTTCATATAGCTTTGAAATGATGGGTAGTATTGATATATGTCTCAAATTTGAAAGGTCACTTAGAGTCCCAGACTTTGGAAGCGAGATGACTTTGGCCATTTTCAGCGAACAGGGAAATTGACCCTCTGCCATTGACAGATTTATCAAAAATACTAGTACTGGAAGAATAATCGGAAGCACTGATTTTAGAGTTCATAGGTTGAGGCCATCCGTCCCAGCACTGTTTGATTTTATTGAAGAAACAATCTTCTCTGTTTCTACAGAATCGCAGGGTTCTAATTTCATTTCAAAATCTTGACCTCTTAGGTCCTCAAAAGTTGATTCTTCTATCAGCAACTCGTTGTTCACTGCCGCTTCACTCTGAACAGTTTCATCAATCTTTGAGAAATGATAAGCAAACAAATCACATACTTTGTCAAGATCTCGAACTATTTCGCCACCAATATTTAGGCTGTACTGTTGTGGAGCATGACTACCTCTGGTCACTTCATTAATAATTTTCCAAGTGGCTTTAGGGTTTGATGCATTTTTCTTAAATTCTTCGCCTTAAAAGTTTCTCATTTTCTTTTGTATAGTAGAGTTAACTAGATTACATTGATCCTTAAACTGTGCAGAACTAAACTCATTCGGTTCCTTGATGTGTGCTGTATACAAATCATTTCTTATATCAATTACATAAAAAAAACTAGTTTTTTTAACTGAAAGTAAGGACTGACATTAAAACTTAAAACGAACAGAAATTACTCCATATATGAAATGGGTTGTCCCCTCTGCAATCCCTCGCCCTTTACGCTAAAGCTTTTAATTGTTTTAAAAAGCAGAATTGTGGCAAAGAGCCAAACTTTAGCGTTTTGCCCAAATTATGAGGAATTAGGGCCCCCGTGTCAGATCATGTAAAATACCGTCAAATCTATTATTTTTTATGGCACTTGGTATTAACCAAGTGACATATAGCAATCGCCAATTCTGTCTGTCTGTCGGTCCTGGTTTTGCTACTTTAGGCACTTCCAGGTAAGCTAGGACAATGAAGTTTGGCAGGCATATCAGGGGCCAGACCAGATTAAATTAGAAATAGTCGTTTTCCCGATTTGACAATATGGGGGGGGGAGTGGGGGTTGGTTAATTCGAAAAAAATAGAAAAAAATGAAGTATTTTTAACTTACGAACGGTTGATCAGATCTTAATGAAATTTGATGTTTGGAAGGATATCGTGTCTCAGAGCTGCTATTTAAATCCCGGCCGGATCCGGTGACTATGGGGGGGGAGTTGGGAGGAGGAAACCTAAAATCCTGGAAAACACTTAGAGTGGAGGGATCGGGATGAAACTTAGTGGGGAAAATGAGCACACGTCCTAGATACATGATTGACATAACCGGAACGGATCCGCTCTCTTTGGGGTAGTTGGGGGGGGGGGTTAATTCTGAAAAATTAGAAAAAATGAGGTATTTTTAACTTACCAACGGGTGATCGGATCTCAATGAAATTTGATATTTAGAAGTATATCGTTTCTCAGATCTCTTATTTTAAATCCCGACCGGATCTGTTGACATTGGCGGGAGTTTGGGGTGGGGGAACCTAAAATTATGGAAAACGCTTAGATTGGAGGGATCAGGATGAAACTTGGTGGGAAAAATAAGCAGAAGTCTTAGATAAGTGATTTACATTATCGGAACGGATCTGCTCTATTGGGGGGGGGGGGGTTAATTCTGAAAAATTCGAAAAAATTATGTATTTTTAACTTACGAAGGAGGGATCGGATCTTCATGAAACTTCATATTTAGAAAGATTTCGTAACTCAGATCTCTTATTTTAAA
The DNA here is from genome assembly GCF_032884065.1 of Artemia franciscana. Taxonomy (NCBI): domain Eukaryota; kingdom Metazoa; phylum Arthropoda; class Branchiopoda; order Anostraca; family Artemiidae; genus Artemia; species Artemia franciscana. The sequence continues at coordinate 38,159,034 of NC_088863.1, forward strand.
TCTCAACCGGATCCAGCGTCATTGGGGGAGGGGTTGAGGGGGACCGGAAATCTTAGAAAATACTTAAAGCAGAGAGATCAGGAGGAAACTGGATGGGAAGAATAAAAACCTATCTAAGACACGTGACTGATATAACCGGACCAGATCTGCTCTCTTTGGTGGAGTTGGGGAGGGGGTAATTTTGAAAATTGAGGTATTTGTAACTTACGAAAGGGTGACCAGATCTTAATGAAATTTGATATTTAGAAGGATCTTGCGCTTTAAAGCTCTAATTTTAAGTTTCGACCAGATCCTGTGACATTGGGGGGAGTTGGAGGGGGAAACCGGAATTCTTTGAAAACTTGAAAATTGGGATATTTTCATCTTACGAATAGGTGATCAGATCTTAATGAAGTTTGTTATTTAGAAGGAATGCATGTCTCAGAGCTCTTATTTCAAATCTCGACCAGATCTTTTGACATTGGGGGGAGTTGGAGGGGGAAATCTTTTAAAACACTTGAAGTGGATGAATCGGGATAAAGCTTGGTGGATAGAATAAGCAAATGTCCCTGATACATGAGTGACAGAACCGTACTGGATTCACTCTCTTTGGGGGAGTTGGGGAGAGGGTTCAGTGATTTGGCGAGTTTGGTGCTTCTGGACGTGCTAGGACGATGAAAATTGGTAAGCATGTCAGGGAGCTGCACAAATTGACTTGATGAAGTCGTTTTCCCAGATTCAACCATTTGGGGGGCTATAGGGAGAGGAAAAATTAGAAAAAAATAGGTATTTATAACTCTACTTGCCTCGTCACAAAGTGTCATTAGCTCTTTAGCTCTCATTAACTCTTAGCTCTTTTTCAATATTGAGACTGTTTCTTCTTGCTAACAAGTTTGAAACAGGATTTTAGTCACTTTGTATGGCCTCTGTTAGATTTTATGAAAGTCGCATACCGCAAAAAAGTATTTAATTAAATTTAGGTTTATGAATGGAATCTGTTCGTATTACCACAAAAGCCAACTGCAAGACAAAAATCTCCGTTTTGGAATAAGAAGGAGGAGAAATTTAAAATCCTGACTTCTTTAGGCTGTCAAAATGATATATCAGGATTGTGCTGTCACAACGGGACTGAAAAGAGAAATTTACTTCTTTTTACTGTCAAATTTTTTTTTTTCGAGTTTTGCTATGGCACTGAGGCATAGAAATTGATAGGCCTATCATTACTTTTTTGGCAGTCTGTTTTAGTTTTTTGGGTTTTCCTTTTTTTGTAGAGTGACTTTTACAACATAACCTAGTTGTTTTTTAGGTGATTTGTATAAGAGAAAGTAAATGTATGAGAAGTACAAAAATAATTAATTCGAGTTTTTGATTTTTGTGAGGAAATGGTGGCCACTTTGCTGCCTATTTTCATCCAAGTAATGCTCTGAATTATATGACATATCACCTCCTCTGTTCATCCTAAAACATTAAAATAAAGGCAAAACTCATTTAGCACTTTGGACCATTTCCACTACCTACCTATGACGCATAATTGTTGAGGTTCCCTTTGAGTTGCGGGTATTTCTTTGTTCGCAAGTTTATCAAAGTAACCCATTATGCGTACCCCCCCCCCCCCAAAGAAAATCCTGGATTAACAATTTTCTCTCAGAAAATTCAATTTAATATAACAAATTTCAATATATTAAACTGTCTAATAACGAGACAAAGAGCCTGAGCCATAGATATCAGCAAAGAATGTCTAAACAGGTTTTTTGGAAGTAACCCAGAAAAATGTATAGATTGGGTGTCCAAGATTAAAGTTTTTTGTCCCAGTATTGAACTTGCAATCCAATTAAAGATTCTGTCCCAGAATAGGTCCGTGTCCCAGTACCGGTTGCTTTATCCTAGGCTTGTTGCATGACAAATCAACAGTACACAAAACAATAAGTAACAATACACAAAAGATAATGTACAAGAACTGAACCCCTGGGTATTGATTGGTTCTGCAATTAACCAACAAACTCCTTAGGCTGAACACATTGCAAAAAAGCAAACACACCAGAATGCACAAAGATGCAAATTAATTAAACTCTTTTTAGAGTCAATGAGTAAAATGAATCATACAAATGTCATAAATATTATGATACTGTATACTGCCATGTATACTTTCATAAGGCAAGCACTTTAAATAAGGAAAAAACTTTGATACTAATTTTTGCACTTTTTCAATAAGCTGTGAATCAGATGTTGGATACAGATATGCAATATTCAACTATTGGTTGTGTCATTGTCTTATACAGCTTTGCAGGTTAAATCTTCTAAGCCTTCTTTTTATACAAAGCAAACTGTAATTGGCTTTAGATGATGTAGCTATTAAACAACTAGTTTTCAGAATCTTTTAAAAGATCCTAAAGCCCCTCAAATATGACATCACTGCAGATTGTATTTTTTTAGGGCTACGTATCTCCTAAAAAAAAATTTGCATTTTTGAAGGAATTATGTTTACATAATATTTCTGCAAATTTGGCCCTCGTTTGGAACTAAAATATAATTTCTCTTTGATAGCAATAATTAAATTGTGACAGAGCATAAAAAAGACATCAAGTGATATTCACTTTACATCATAGCTAAATTATATTGCAAACTGAAAATCTGCCTTTTCAAATATCCATCCCCTCATCTTTTCAGCACAAAAAAGGGAAATCTTGAGAAATGGATATAGTCTACTGCTTATTAGAAACATAAAGGAAGGTAAATATTGAAGGATTCACATACATTACCCACATTTAAAGAGAACATTGGGACAAAATTTAAGCTCTAGTGTAAAGAGTGAGGAATCGACATGGATGAACCCCCTCAAATACGCAATAAAAACATACGAATATAGAAGTTCCTTACGTAAGTTAATTCGTAAGTTAGGTATATTTTTCACTAAACTTTCGTAAAAAATTAAAAGTTCTAGTTGCCTTTTTAAGTAATCAAAAAATTGGAGGGCTAAGCTTCCTCTCTCACTCCTTTTTTCTCTAAATCTTCTGATTAAAACTGAGAAAGCCATTTAGCCAAACAAAATTAATATGCTAATTTCGTTTTAATTATTTATGTATGGATAGCCAAGATCAAAACATGTATTAATTCAAGAACGTCCAGAAATTGAATAAGAAAACAAGTTTTTTTTTAAATGAAAGTAAGGAGCGACATTAAAACGAACAGAAATTACTCCTTACTTTCATTTAAAAAAAATTGTTTTTTTTTATTTAATTTGGATTTAGGGCAAACCTTTCGACAGAAAACGCAGTTGCAGCTCTTTTATTAGAAATAAATGATTGTTTAGATGATGATTTCCATGTGGCTACTGTTTTCTATGATATGAAAAAAGCATTTGACACTTTAAATCATGAAATATTTCTTGACAAAATGGTAAATTCCAGCATAAGAGGGAAAGGATTACAAATTATTAAATCATACCTGTGCGGACGCAAAATCGTAGTAGACGTATGTGGAAAAATGACTAATTTAAAGTCTTATTGATATTGGTGTCCCCCAAGGCTCAGTATTAGGTCCTCCTATTTTTGATTTATATTAATGATCTTCCACGAGGTTTGCATGAGAATATTAGCCATGCAATTCTATTTGCAGATGATACAGCTATAACAGTTAAAGCTAGGGATTCATCGACATTGATCGAAAATCTGACTATAAGTGTTACCTCAGTTAATCGATGGCTTGTTTCCAATAATCTAGTACCGAATTTTACGAAAACTAATTTTATGGTTTTTGGTTGTTCAAAATGTGTCACTCGAGAGATTTCTCGTCAGGAGCTTCAGATTGGTGATCAAAAAATTTGTAGGGTCCAATCATATCGTTATTTAGGAGTTTTTTCTTGATCCTCTTTTGTCATTTCATAATCATATTGAGTATTTAATATTAAAACTTTTCAAAATATTGGGTGGATGTATCGTGTCAAGAATATTTTTCCTTTTACCATTTAAAAAATAATTTACCACTCTCTAATTACTTCTTATTTGAATTACTGCTCAGTTGTATATCTTAATACATTTTGAGAGCATATAAAACCCTTACAGGTACTACAAAAAAAAGGCAATAAGAATACTTTGAAATTTCTTACATCGACCTTCAAAACTTGAAAATGTGTCGGAAACTAAAACATTATTCTTCTTCTTAAATTTGTTAGATTTAAATGATATACGAATATTGAATACTTTCATATGGCATTTTCAAATCCAAAATTCAAAAAATTATTTCTATGACAAATCTCTGTTAATTTTACTACCTCGTTCGGATTGTCGGAGGTCTGGGATGTACCGAATTCCTTTTGTAAGTTCTGAAAGGTCAAGGTTTTCGATTAGGTACTAAATTCCCTTCATTGCTAACAATTATTAAACAAAAAAAAGCAAGCTATTTTAAATGAAAGTACGGAGCGGTATTAAAACTTAAAACGAACAGCAGTTACTCCGTATTTGAAAGAGGCTTTTCCTCCTCAACGCCCTACTCTTTGCGCTAAAGTTTTGTACTGTTTTAAAATGTACAGTTAAGAAAAAGAGTCAAACTTTAGCGTAAAGAACGGGGTGTTGAGAAGGAAAAGCCCCTTTCAAACACGGAGTAGTTTCTTTTCGTTTTAAGTTTTAATACCGCTCCTTACTTTCATTTAAAATAACTTTTTTTTTTTAATTTCTGGACGTTTTTGAATTTATGCATGGTTTGATCTTGGCTCTCCGCACATAAATAATTAAAACGAAGTATGCATATTAATTTTTTGGGGCTAAATGGCTTTTCATAGTTTTAATCGGAAGATTTTGAGAAAAATGGAACGAGGGAGGAGGCCTAGTTGCCCTCCAATTTTTTTATTACTTAAAAAGGCAACTAAAACTTATAATTTTTTACGAACGTTTTCATAAGTAAAAAATATACGTAACTTACGAATTAAATTACGTAGCGAACTTCTATATTCGTATGTTTTTATTGCGTATATGAGGGGCTCACCCCTCGTCGATGCCTCGCTCTTTACATTAACGCTTAAATTTTGTCCTAACTCCTTAAGAATGACCCCTGAATCACAAAGGCCGTAGAATAAATAGTTGAAATTACTAAAAATACTTTAGCGTAAAGAGCGAGGTAATAATTTCTGTTCGTTTTAAGTTTTAATGCTGCTTCTCACTTTCAGTAGAAAAAAACTTTTCATATTTATTTTTTCATTGTTTTTTTAAATAATGCTAGAAAATCCTGCGCCCCCTTCATTGAAAGTCTTCCCCCCTGAGAAGTTCCTCCATGGAAAGATCCTCCCCGGTAACCCTCTCCCCTCAAATCCCCCCCCAAACCAAAAAAATCCCCCTGAAAACGTCAGTACACTTCCCAGTAACCATTACTATATGTAAACACAGGTCAAAGTTTGTAACTTGCAGCCCCTCCCATGGGGACTGCAAGCGAGTAAGTCGTCCCCAAAGACATAGTTATTGGGTTTTTCGACTATGGTGAATAAAATGGCTATCTCTGAATTTTGATCCGGTGACTTAGGGGGGAAATGAGCGTGGGAGGGGGCCTAGGTGCCCTCCAATTTTTTCGTCACTTAAAAAGGGCACTAGAACTTTTAATTTCCGTAAGAATGAGCCCTTTCGCAGCATTCTAGGACCACTGAGTCGATACGATCACCCCTGAAAAAAAAAAAAAAAAAAAAACACGCATCCGTGATTTGTCTTCTGGCAAAAAATGCGAAATTCCACATTTTTGTAGATAGAGGCTTGAAACTTCTACAATAAGGTTCTCTGATCCGCTGAATCTGATGGTGTGATTTTCGTTAAGATCGTATGACTTTTAGGGGGTGTTCTCCTATTTTCTATAATGAGGCAAATTTTCTCAGGCTCGTAACTTTTGATGGATAGGGCTAATCTTGATGAAACTTGTATATTTAAAATCAGCATTACAATGCCATTCTTTTGATGTAACTATTGGTATCAAAATTCGATTTTTTAGAGTTTCGGTTACTATTGAGCCTGGTCGCTCCTTACTACAGTTCGTTACCACGAACTGTTTGATAAGCTGAATGATAAAATTCTGTTTGATCCATCCCAAAAATCTCAGCTAAATTTAAAAAAGCAAATATTAAAGATCGTGTGCTAAAATTTTGATTATTCACCATTGATGATGGAAAATTAAATTATTTGTGTGTTTGTTTTTTTATCCCTGTGTCTGAGATGGCCTCCCACGCCCCTCCTGCCCGATATTTATTTATTTACTTATCCTTGTTACTTCTCTATTATGACTTTTTTCTATTTTGTTTGTCTTTTGCCGTGTTAAATTTTGGAATCATTATTACGATGAGATGTTGATGTTTCTTCTGTGTTTTTGCACTGTTCCAGCCTTACAAGCTCTGCTCTCTATTGGGGCATAATATTGTTTTTGTATTTTTTAAGTTGAATAAAGAAAAAGTTGAAGTTGTGGTAGGTGATGTCAATGCACCCTGCCTTACACCTTTTTTAATGGGAAGTACCGGGTTATTTGTCAGGTTTAGTGTTGTTGGTAGCTTAAGATCAGCTTTTAAATTCTGATACATGTCATATAAAGGATTTAACATACATGGGTCAACACCTGCTAGGCCCATATTTAAAATAATCTGCTCATGAATTAGTGAATCAAAGGCCCTTCTGACATCATGCGCAGTGAGAGAGATATTAGAATCTGACTAAATTATATAATCTGGACTATTAAATTAACCTAGAATGTGGTGCACATTGTGGAGGGAGTGGGAACTTGTTTTTTCATGTTTTAATTTGCAGAACCAAATGATAAGTCAAAGAAATCACCCTGCTCCTTCTAATCTAGGCCTATTAGATGGGATCCTCGGTGGAAGCTGAGGTAGTCTAAACAATCAGTGCAAGCTCTATTATTATTTATGTTTGGTTCTATTCTCTTCTTGTTGGGGCTATGTAAAAATAGAAAATCTTGGTACATAAAGCTAGCTTAGGGCTGTATGTTCTTTATAGGTATGCCCAAACAGAGTAATTGATGAAACTGGTTTAAAAAGATAAAAGTGGGAGAGGGGACAAAGAAATATAATTTATTGATACTTGGTACATCATTTTTGGTTATTTTTTAAAGGGCCTATTGTTATACAAAACCATTTTTATAAGGATTGAGGATGAATTGTAATAAATATGGACCAAACCATATGTTACGTTGGGGGGGGGGGGGCTGGTGGATAAAATTGAATTTAAGTGGTGTTTATTTAAAGGGGATTGTTGGGGGTTTCTTACTACGAGGTAAATGGAACTTTCCTTGTTTAAAATTGAAAGGTTTAAGCTCACTCAGTCTAGATTGAGGAGGTTCATTTTCGTCTTCTGAGGTTTTCGATATTGATGGGCGCGGAGTCCATGTTTCTGTGAATTTTGACCTTTTTATACGACTAATATGAGACTTATAAGTTTTTCCAGATTTAGGTTTTAAGAGTTTAAATGTAACGTTATTTTCATACTTTTGTTTATTCTATAAGGTCAGAATATCGATCAGAGACCTTTTTGCCGTCCGCTTTGTTTTCAGTTTTTAAGTGAACGCAATTTCCTATTTGAAAATTGAGTCCCCCCTTAACATTTTATAAATATTATAAATAAAATTTTATTTTAGTGGGAGTGGGCAATTCTGTTTTTTTTTTTTTTTTTTTTTTTTTTTTTTTTTTTTTTTTTTTTTTTTTTTTTTTTTTTTTTAAGTGAAATTGTAAAAAAGACACTATTTTAATATCTAGGTGAGGGAAAGGATCAAGAAGGTAATTGCCCCCTTGCCTATCAGAACCTCTGTATTTGAAAAGAGTAGAACCAGATTGAGGGGGGGGGTAATTTGGTTATTTGATTTTATTTATTTTGTTTGTTTGGATCAATTAAACTGAGGAAAAAGAATTATATTTCGTATTATTTATGTTTTATGCATTATAATTTGTTTTTTAACCGTTATACAAATTTATAGAAGCCATCAGTCAGTGTGGGCTTTGTTTCCTCCCATGGGAGTCCTTTAAGCTCATAGAAAGAAGGGGTGGTAAACATAATTCATAATCCATGCAACCCTTTAAATTATCTCCAGAATTCTAGCCAACAGTGATTGGTCAATGCACTCCAGAGTCTGTAGAAAATGTTCCAAAAATTCCATGCACTTTAGCTGATAGCCAAGTACAAAATAGATGTTGCAAACAATGTTTCTTTAATTTATATGAACAAATTTAGAACATTATAAAAATTGACGATAGGTCAATTCAAAACATCAAAACTTGTTAAATCTTTAAAATTTTGAGATATCTGGGTTTATAGAACTCCTGTGTACATAGTGGTGGATTGGAAGGGGAGTGTAATACCATCTTTGGCTTAGGGGGTAGTTTACTTTCAATGTTCTTTCTGCAAGTCTGTTGATAGAAAATATAAGGGAATTAATTTACTTAAAAGGAGATTCTGAGGCAGTAAATCTCAATTGTGAATTCAATCAAGTCTTCAGATCCGTCAGTTCATTAAAAACAACGCAAGATTCTAGCATTTCAAAATCCCTAGTGAGGCTGTGCTAGGTTGGATGCATGCTCATGAAAAATAAAGAGCAGTTTACATTTGACAGTTCCGATATTTTTGAATTTCAGTAGGATAGGCACTAATAAAAATGTTAATTGTTAAAGCTCTATTTAAGGAGATGACAAATCTAGGTTAAAAAAAAGAAAATCAGTTAATACTGGAATGGGGCTGGAAACCAAAAAAAAAATTAGTGAATCTTTGTTATTTTTAGCATATGCTGTCAGCCAGGAGCTTATCACTGGTATTTTTATTGGAGAGGGGGAGGGCAAAAGAGGGTCCCCATACAGATGGGCATGGTATATCTTTCAAGGGGAAAGCATTATTGTTTCTGGCCCCTTCAATTGGCTTTCTACCAATTATGTTAACTACTTGTTTTTGGATAGGGTGCTACTTGCTTGTTGTAGGATAGGGTGCTTGTTCATACAGATAAATCGTTTTATCACCAGAATTGACATTTCCAATTCAAGAATCTTGAATTTTGTCCTTACCGAAAAACTTTCCGAAAGAGATAAAGTGGTAGACTTTTTCTATTTAGAATGAAGATATATTCCTGTTTTGGGGGAGGGGTGATTCCTTGTGTCCTTTTTATTCTTTAGTAGTCTACTAAATGTGATATCCACTTCGTTTCTATGGCACTTGCTATCTACCAAGTGACATATAGCGATCGCAGTTTCTGTCGGTCTGTTTTAAGTTTGCTACTTTAGGCACTTCCAGGTAAGCTAGGACGTTGAAATTTGGCAGGCGTATCAGGAACCAGACCAGATTAAATTAGAAATTGTCGTTTCCTCGATTCGACCATCTGGGGGAGGGAGTGGAGGGGAGACGGTTAAATCGGAAAAATTAGAAAAAATGAGGTATTTTGAACTTACAAACGGGGGATCAGATCTTAACGAAATTTGATGTTTGGAAGGATATTGTGTCTCAGAGCTATTATTTTAAATCCCAACCGGATCTGGTGACGTTGGGGGGGGGGACCTAAAATCTTGGAAAACGCTTAGAGTGGAGGGATCGGCATTAAACTTGGTGCTAAAAGTAAGCACAACTCCTAGATACGTAATTGACATAACTGGAACGGGTTTTCTCTCTTAGGGATAGTTGGGGGGGGGAGTGTTAATTCTGAAAAATTAGAAAAAATGAGGTATTTTTAACTTACGAAACGGTGATCGGATCTCAATAAATAAAAATTTGATATTCAGAAGGATATCGTGTCTCAAAGCTCTTATTTTAAATCCCAACTGGATCTGGTGACATTGGGGGGGGGGCCTAAAGTCTTGGAAAACGCTTATAGTAGAGGGATCGTGATTTTGAACCTTATGGGGAAAAAACTGTGGTAAGAAAATGCTAGGGATTGTTCATTTCAAAAATTAAAAGCCAGTAAAAAGAAATTGAGAGCCCAAAATTAAGGTTAAAAAAAAAATGGTCCCAATTTTGGTTAAAGAACCTGTCATGTATGAAATGGTTAATGCCCTGAAAATTAGGAAAGGGCTGATGTAGTAACTTGACACTTCCCAGGATAATTTTTGGGCCCTCGATTCATTCCTGAAAGTTCCATTCACCTAACTGAACTACTCTCCAAAATGGCAAGAAGCCCTTAATGTGAAAGGTACCATAAAAGTTACCAGCACTTCCTTTTTTTTACCTTTTTTTTTCTCCACCCTAAACGGCTGCATAATCGGTGATATCAATTCACGAAAACAGGAAGAGGTGGCTTGGCTTTCTTTTCAAATCTGAGGGTAGGGCAAAGATTTTCATTGTTGAAAATCTTTCAATTAACTTTTTTTGCCCGTGAAGTTGTTTTGCCCATGAATTCATAATGTAAATGCTGTTAACTCTTAGAGTTGAGTCACACTTACCAAGTTGTTTTCTTTTATAAGTTAAAATTTATAAATTATGGATGCTGGTAATTTACCAGCTATTGCAAGGTAATTCGTCAATTTCAGACTTATGGGTGGGAGGGTCAGGAATTCATTTGAAACCGTTATTAGTTTTGCACCCAAAACTACGGTATTTGACTTGACACAAAGTAAAGTCAACTATTATGCTGACAAGGTCCATACATTGGAAGATTGCTTTGTTGCCAGTAAGGTAATTGTCAGATTGTTAGGAAAGAAATTCAGAGGATTTCAGTTGGAGTTTTATTTGACAAATCGTCATTTAATTTTCACTTTACCTCCACAATTCAAAGTTTTCCCCAACAGAGCTCTGGAGTACAAAGACCTCCAGGTGTACCCGCGAACGCCCGACACTGAGTGTCCTGGAGAAGGATGGTTTCTGATTTCTTAACGCTGGCGCTATGCTGGCAGAATAATTAAGTCAATCATAAAAATCAAAGTCAGATGTCGCACGGACGTGACAGCAGTTTCTATAAACTGGGTTAAGTGAACTCTATAAAAAATAAAAGAATAGGTGATTTGTACTAAAGATAGGAAATATTGGAAAAGTAGTAAAAATCAAGAGGTTTATGGGCAAATTGCCCCCCCCCCGAGTTTTCGTGGTTCTTAAGGTTGAAGCCTAAACGTCCTAATTTTTTTTACATATAAATAAATACGGTTCAATCTCGATAACTCAAAATCCTCGATATGTCGTATTAAATTCAATCCCCTCGGAACTAGTCTAAGTCGAAGAAGAAAACATTATTAGTAAAACTCTAATTTTACCTTAATTTTGTGTTATATTTTACCACTGTAAGTTGAAGTGACCTGAAAACTATCCCTACAACTCGAAATTCTGCGATAAATCATCTATTAATTTTCGCTTTACCGCCACAATTCCAAATTTACCTTTGTATCTCGGAAGTTTTTTCACCGGACTGAAGTTAGTCGAAAGCCCATGTGTGGTATGATGACATTTTCTGGAGAAACTTTTGCCTGATTTTTGATTTTCATTCAAGTTTTACCTAAAGAAGTTGTAAGTATATTACAATAATGTTGATTTTGCAGCTTACTTTTGTAATGAAATTAACATTTTAAAGGCATAACGGAAACTTAAATGTTCAATGCATACCTAAAAGGCTCTCATAACTGAAGCAGAGAATTACTCAAGTTTAGGTTTTACATCGCCAAAAAAAGTAATTTTTTTTATTATTTTCTTAGTTTCATAGAAATACCATCAGTTTGATATTGAAGATTTGAAGGTATTTGATATTAACAGAGGGCTCTATTTTGGCTCCTTGGCCTATTCCAGCTTCAAATGCTGCCTCTTTCAGTCTTCAACTTTATGTATATAAATACGTTGCTTATCTTTTGACTTGTGATTATGCAGGAATATTTACGGTCATAAAAAATGATTGAAAGTCAACAAATATAGCCCGTAGAATTATTGTTTGACCACCCTAAATCAAAACGTACCAAGTATATATTTCAGAAATTGCATTTAATTTTTATCAACTGCAAACATTAAGGGTCTGTAAGCTTATATGCTAAAGTCTCTGGCTACTATTTAATTATATAAAAGTGTAATTCAAATTGTGTTGAGTATAATTTTCACAAATGTTGTTTTATTTTCATTAAAGTTGATATTTAAAGGATTTCTAAGACTATTGACTAGAAATCTGATTATAAATATCGAGACAGAACACTACCCCTGTTAATATGTAAGAATTATGCTAACTAGAAACACCTTCAATGGGTTAAATCCCTTAATTAAATCCTTGATCCATGTCTAGTTTCTATTCTCTTTTTTTGCACTTCAGCTTCAGGCTTTGGCTATTTTGTTTCTCTGTTGTTTTTTCGCGGCTACTTTTCCTTGGTTGATTTTATGTTGATAATTGTTCTGTTCTCTATGACAGTCATTTCTTAAACCCACGTTCTGTATTAAATATGGATTAGAAAAGATATTTGACCAGAAGCAATAATTAAGTTTTAACAGGGTGTAAAAAAGGCATCAGGTGAATTGTTAATTTTCATGCTATTTAAATTATATTTTAAACTGAAAATATGCCTTTTCAAGTACCTAATCCCCCTCCCTCTCCTAGGAGCATAAAAAAGAAATCTTTAGAAATACATGCACTGCTGAAATAAAGCACAAAGAAAGGTAAATATTGAATAATTCACATAAATAACCCAAAGATAAAGTTTATCCATAAATTGAATCAACAATGAAAACTTAAGAGTCAATACATGAGAAATTGTGTAATAGGGCTATACGTTATTGGCCTATAGGCTATATATTTGGGCAAGCTTTGGTTAAAATTTGAATTTGTGGCAAAAAAACAAAAAACAAAAAAAAACAGTATTAAATTCAGAAAGAGCATCAAATGGTATGTTCACTTTATTTGTTGGTCAATTGTGTGAATTATTCAATATTTACCAGAAAATGTCCCTCGTTTTCGCCGCTAGATGGCATTCTTGTAGCGCACATTAAGCGGAAGTTTTGAATATTTGATGCCAAAGACAACTGAGATAAGAGGTACAGAAGTTCTTATATACTCTGGAAATTTTGACACCTGGAGTCCTCGTCGAATATTTTCCAAGTTATTGTAGCTATAGGGTCGTAAGTTAGAAGGATTATAAGAGGTATGTTTCTGATATTTTCATCAATAAAATCAAATTAATCAAAATCATAATTTCATCAAAGAACTATTTTTGAAATATGTTTTTTTTTTCAAAGAAGATTAGCTCAAGTTAAAGGCAACCAGAAGAGTCTACCAATTCTGAAGAACATACTCCAAAAGAAGAAATGGAAAAAGATGTTGCTCGTGGTAGAGAGGCTCAAGCAAAGGCGGAAGTTGATGAATCGGTATGTATTTTATTAATAACGAAGTAGTAATCAAATGTTGTGTCTATTTGGTGTGCAACTAAGGGTTCCTTTTAGGGAGATGACCCCCCCCTTACCCCCTAAATACTAAATATTTTCCGATAACTGCAAAACCTTGCAATGTTCCCAAAAAAATATAACACAGTAAAAAGAAAACTCCCCCCCCCTCTGAACCAAACTTTTTACAAGCTTGCCAATACGAGAATTTTTCCCTTGGTAAGAGGGCCACCTTCTGAACTGAAATTAAATATATAAAAAAACTAGTTTTTTAACTGCAAGTAAGGAGCGACATTAAAGCTTAGAGCGAACAGAAATTATTCTTTATATGAAAGGGGTTGCCACCTCCTCAACGCCTCGCTCTTTACGCTAAAATTTAACTCTTTCTCACAACTCTACTTTTTAAAACAATGAAAAACTTTAGCACAAGAGCAAACACTCCTTACGACACTTCGTTACCACGAACTGTTTGATTAATTCGTTGTATAGATAATGGTGTTCGCAATAGAAGGAAATTCTGACTGCAGGCACTTATAGAGAAATATAAATAGGGTGGAGCAAGGGAGAGGAAAGTGTAAAAAATACTCTGGGGGTATACAGAAAATGGAAGACGTTCTAAGAACAACCGCAAGATTTTCTCATAGGTCTTAGCGTTCCTTGCTCCTTGGTTCAGTTTCTATGGTATAGGATTTCAAATTTTAATTAAAAAATTTTAAACTCAGAAGCTGTTTCCATTTGCTAGTTTTTTGAAATAATTTAATAAGATATGTTCAAACAGTGCTGTAATACTGAGCTAGGCATCATCCCATTTTAAATAGATGTACACGGTGAAAAGACTTAAAGGCTGTTGTTGTTTTTTCTGGGTTGGGGGGGGGTGTATTTTGTAAAAGCTGAAAAAACAAAAATGTGTCAATATGCATCAAGTTACTATTGTTTTATAAATTTATTTTTTACAATTCGGCCAAAAATTTCAGAGATAGAGGTGGGCTCAAACTGGGTACCGCCGGCCCTCTGGATGTGATCTTGGGTGTTAGGAAGTTCCCCTCTTGTGAAATTGTGTTCTATAAAAACTTGTACTGTGACATGCTGTCAATTTATAGTAAACTTTCGACGATGGAATTCTCAACGTGGTGCTGTTTTGTTGCAAGGCCGCTTATTATTACGAAAATATTGGATCATTTGGCGCTGCAATGTAAACAGAACCTGGAACAAAACTAGACCTAAAATTATTCTCCAGTGAAAAATACTGATCAAATTTTATTCAAAAAGGTAAAAACCAATGGTGAAACGAAAGAGATGGAAGTTGAACAAAATCCCGACAGTTCAGAACCGGAAACGACGAAAGAAGTTGAAGAGTCAAGAAAAGAAGAAGAAGATCCCATTGAAGAAGTAAAAGGACTGGCGGTAGAGGAGAAAAAAAGAACCAATTGAAGAAAAAAAGGAAGAAATTATGGAAAAAAAACAAGAAAAGAAGAAAAAACAATCAAAATCACCAATTTAACCAACTCATTGTAGTACCAACTCAACTGAGGCATAAATATCCACATAGATGTACTGTATACCCCCTCCAACGAACTTTCCATTTTGTCAAATCTTTTCCAAGGTCTCTTCCTACTTTCTTTCGAATGCAGCCTCATTCTTGTTTGGCCTCTTTTTGTTTGTCCTTTTTTTGGCCTTTTTTAGATCGCCAAAGAACAATGTTTCTACAAACTTTAACCAACATAATATCATAGCTATGAACATGTGAGATTGAGTCTTACTGTCCTAGCCTCTTGTTTGGTATGGGTCGCTCTGAAAGCCTAAGACATTGTCCAGTTCTAGAGGCAATTCTTTTCCTAGTGTTTAAGTTTTCAAGGGGTAGTAGTTTTCAGGGGGATAATTTAGATCAGTTTTGAAGCCCCTCCGTCCGTCTGTTGTGCAGGTATGGCTTGTAAGTTTTGTCTTGCTCAGCTTCGATAACATGTTAAAAGAACAAGGAATTAAAAGGAGTTAAAATTAAGCAGTTAAATTAAAAGGAGGATACAAGGAATTAAAGAAGTTAAAAGAACAAATGAAAAGGAACATCAAAATTAACACACATTTAAATTCTTACACTATACTCCACACAGCAAAATAAAGAAATGCATGCTATCCTCTCCAGATACTGTTTAAAACTTCTAAATAAATTGTTTGAAATCAATCTTTAAAAAACAGTAAAGACGTCCTCTAAAGACTGAGATAAAGCAAAGCGGAGTTTCACCCTCTTCTTGTCATTTAGCTAGTATGGTAAAAACCGAGATTAGAAAAAGCAAAACATGAAGAGCCTCCCCAGAAAAATTCTTTTGGGGAGGGGATTAGCAAGTGCAACCATGATTTTCGTTTTTAGTGTTTTTTGATTGACTGCATTTAAAAATTACACATATGTGTTCATTGTATTTAAACTGCTTCTGCTTAGTTCTGGTTATTTTCGTACTTAAGAATGCAGAAAAGCTAAAAAAAAAATGTTTTGATGAAGTATCACCTCAGAAATACTTCAAATTAAAAGAAAAAATTCTTATGGTAAGCTCGGCAATATGTAAAAGATTGAAGGTTATCAACTAGACCTACGTTGCCTGGGCAACGTGAAGTGTTGCGGCAACCTTTGTCCGGCTTTGCCGATTAAAGTGTTGCGAGAGCAACACTTTGGTTTTGTTTCTTCGCTATCGGTTAAATGCTGAAGTTGTCAAAACTATCAAAGCTTTCAAAACGGCATATTCAAAGAAGAACACAATCAGTAATCACATGATCAAATTCTTCAGCGTTGAAAAAACAACAGCAAAAGAATATCGGAAAAAGGGACTAAATTGAGTTTGCAGCCAGTTGAACTTTATCCTTTTCAATCGTAGACATCGTGACGGATGGAAACTTGGAACATTATCTTATATAATCTAGTTGGTATTATAAAGCTATCCGTAACTTTTCAGGATCAAATACCATAGATGTGCACCAATTTGCACAAATTTGTAGCCCCTCATGAACCTCCTCTAGCAACCCATTCTTGCTTACAAGTCCCTCTTCCGTGAGAGACAAAGAATAACACAATCAGTTATCAGATGATCAAAGGCTATTCCTCAGGGTTGAAAAAAAAAAAAAATATTGGAAGAAGGGACTAAATTGACTTTGCAGCCAGTTGAACTTTATCCTTTGCACACCATAGGCTCTGGCTCGAGGACAAGCAAAAACCATCCTTTTTGGCCCCAGGCAAGAGTCGTACGGAGCTTTCCAAAATATAATGTCATATTCATCAATCCGGCCCGAGGTCCACACTTTCCGTAAAAACCACACAAGTTAGACCCTTACCAGTTTCCAGCAATAAGCTGGAATCGACGGCATAGGAAAAAAAAAACAAAAAAAAATGGGACAAAACCAAAGTGTTGCTGTGCAGTTTACTCTTCGCCTATAGTAGACGTATTTTGTTGAAATGTAAAAAGGAATTGTGCAACAAATTTTCGAATCTTTTTAATTCGACAACAAAAAAGAACTAGGAACAATATCTTGTATAATCTAGTTGGTATTAATTATAAAACTATCCGGAGCTTTTCAGGATCAAAATACCATAGATGACATTCTATTAATTATTACGAAACTACCTCATTGTTTTGTATTATCGTTTGTACCCGTTGCGTAACATCTTAATGCTAGGTTACAGTGATTGATAGACCATCGATATGAACTTTCTTACCGACAGATTTACAGGGATCGAATACAATGTGCACCAATTTGGACAAATTTCTAGCCTAAAGTGAACCGATTTTTACTTACAATTCCCTCTCCCGAGATAGACATCAAGTTCAACCGGAAACAAATAATGGGTACACCAACAAGCAAAAGTTGCAAACTCCTCATCTCTGAAAATGATTGTAACCTAACAGCCGATTATTACTTACTAGGCCCCTAAATGTCACTTTGCAGCCGGTTGAACTTTATCCTTTTCAATCGTAGACATCGTGACGGATGGAAACTTGGAACATTATCTTATGTAATCTAGTTGGTATTATAAAGCTATCTGTAACTTTTCAGGATCAAAATACCATCAGGGACCCATAAATTTCCTGTAATGACTCGCCATCCAGGATCGCTTATTATTGGATGGCGAGTCATTACAGGAAATTTATGGGTCCCTGATTTCATAGATGTGTACCAATTTGCACAAATTTGTAGCCCCTCGTGAGCCTCCTCTAGCAACCGATTCTTACTTACAAGTCCCTCTCCCGGGATATACATCCAAGTTCACCGGAAACAAATAATGGGTACACCAACTAGCAAAAGTTCCAAACCCCTTGTCGCTGAAGTCATTGTAGCCTAACAGCCGATTATTACTTACAACTCCCCTACATGTCTTACAATCGGGAACCAAGTTGTTCTTACCATCAATTACACCAGAAACAGATAATAGGTACACCAATCAGCAAAAGTTGCAAACCTCTCATTGCCAAAGATGATTATAAGCTAATAATCAACTGTTGCTTGGAAGTCCCCTACATATCTCACAATTGGTATCGGCCTATTTTTGGTTCAAGTGTGTACCTTACCACTGAAGTTGTCAACCCCTTGAAACTTTCAAACTGGTGTATGTCATGAAGGAATTTTTGTAACAAAAAATGGATGACATATACTTTGATCAGCTTATCAAGGTCTATCGATTGTCATTGAAAAAAAAATTCTATCTGTCTTAGTTCAAAAGTTGACTTTTTTGCCGGAGGCCAACTTTCTAACACCACCACTTAGAAAGGAGCAAAGGATAAGCTCTAATTTCTTTAGCAATGAGAGAACTTTTAAAGTTTAAGAGGTATATCTGATACCATTTCTCTATTGCAATCCCAAGTAGAAAAAAAGAATGGTAAAGTCAGCTGAAATCACGAACAGAAATGGCTAGAAACAATAGATGGCAGCACTTTCGGACCCGTGGGAAAATCGCACTTTTTTGTTTCTGTAAATTTTTCTATTTATCACTCAAAGAAGATATATTGGCTGTGGGGCCGGGGAACTACCGCATATATTTAACACTTATAGATTTTAGTCCATCTTCAATTTGAAACTGGTGCCTGCCTGCTTGCCTGCTAGAACGGAGCTTTCCACTCGAAAGCAGAAACATGGTTTGATGAAACGAAAGCTTGGCTGCACAACTTCAGATACTCCTCTCTGACATAGGCTATATAACTCCACTTCACTTAGCACACCATAGGCTCTGGCTCGAGGACAAGCAAAAACCATCCTTTTTGGCCCCAGGCAAGAGTTCTACGGAGCTTTCCAAAATGTAATGTCATATTCATCAATCCGGCCTGAGGTCCACACTTTCCGTAAAAACCGCACAGGTTAGACCCTTACCAGTTTCCAGGAATAAGCTGAGATCGCCGGCATAGGAAAAAAAAAAACAAAAAAAAAAAAACGGGACAAAACCAAAGTGTTGCTCTCGCAACACAATTAATTGTTTTGATTTGTCTTCCATAACATGCTTCTGCATCTCGCTTCTATGAAAATAGTCCAAATATAGTTTCATTTCTTTTTTTAAGCCTGCCCAAGCGGGACCCAAGCGGGCAAAGAAAGAAGTGTTTGAAGAAGGTAGAAACCAAACCAAAATGGAACAGTATGGCAAAGGAGAAACAATGGCTCGAATTCCCTTTGTGAATTTTGTCATCAACAGCGAGAAAAAAATGGATCAACTCAAACTATTGCATAAGATTCTGTATTCAAGACTGGGTGGTAAGTATCTGAAGTTAGGTTTCAGATTCAACTGCTGAGTTGTTATGGGTGACTCTTGGTTCACTTTTTTTTTAGGACAGAATTAATGATTCTAGAATCACAGAAACAGCAAATACCGTATTTTTATGTAAAAATTATTGGCTATATGGGAGAGGAGGGGTTCGTATATGCTAAGTTGGATAAGAAAGTAAAAAAAAATAAAAATAAAATTTGTAAAGATATCTTTTCCCGCTAAAAAAAACTTGTTCCGGAAGTTTATACTATATATTTTAAAAATTCACGGAATGCCGAGCATGGGTGGTTAAATACTTGAGAGAATTTGCTTTGATCTCAAATAAAGATTTTCCATTATTTACATAGATTACTATGTATATCATAATAGTTTTCTAGAAAAGGCTTTTGATCATCTATAGGGGAATATACAGGCACGTCATGTTCACCATTTTTGGTATATATACATGTATATATGGGGTGTGTCCCGGTCGTCATTTATATATCCCCCCTGTGCCCCCCAGCGTCCCCGTTGTAGTTGTTTCCCTGTGTCCCTGTCGTCATTTATATTCCCTTTGTCACGGTCATTATTTGTATCTCGGTGTCCCAGTCTATAATTTCTCTTTGAGTGTCTCGTTCGTCATTTATATTCCCTGTGTCCCGGTGTCACGGTCGTCATTTGTGTCCCGGTCTGTAATTTCGTCAGTCGACAAACAACTTCATGACGCATACAGCTCAATTCTTATAATGACGTCAGTCGACAAACGTGACGTCACTCGACACACACACAGACAACTTATTTTTATATATATAGATTTATGTATATATATATATATATATATATATATATATATATATATATATATATATATATATATATATATATATTTAGCTGTAGAAACCAATTATTTCTTGTTGGTAATGTTTGAAGAATTAATCTCCGTTCCGGCTTCTATCAATGAATATGAGAAATTCCTACAATTGGAAACTTTGACCCGAAGCAAACTTGGATTTTTTTAACCTGTAGGATTTTTTTTTTCCATTATTTTTTAGAGGTGTACAGGATAATATTGTGAAGTACACATTGGGAGGTAATAAACAAACAAAAAAACATAGGTTTATTTAAGGCCGGTGGTAGCAATGCAGCCGCCCGTTATCATTATTATATTGGATCCTTTTTTATGACCCTTCTGTGGAAATGATGGCTAATAGAAGTAAATACACGCTTACACACTTGGTGTTGAGTACGTTGACAACCGTTGGTGTTTTTGCAGAAAAAAATGGGTGTTTGCTGAGGGTACAACATGAAAAACAGTAGTGGAAGTCATGAGTTTCTTTTTCTAGGAAGGGAGAGGGAGATTTCAAAAAAGGCTAAATAATTTGATTAGGAAATGTTCAGGAAATTAAAGAAGTTTGAGGCCCCTTCAAGGCCTATACATGTAGTCAATTCACAATAATATTGGTGGGGGAACCAAATGTAATTTTCAATGCGTAGGGGATGGGCAATATTGTCGTTTTTCAATTGTTTTCAAAGAAAATACAAAAAAGCTTTCTTCAATGGACAAATACAGAATAGTTAGTCCTAAACTTGTTCATCCTAAAGGAACAACTGCTTCAAAAATTCAATTTACCTGAAGAATTACATCAATGAAGAAGCAAGGCCTTTGTGGGAGGTAACAAATACATTCTAGCTTCCATCAGACGCCTAATGCTTCATAAGGTAAATTTCTTGTCTCTGTTTAAGTTGCACAAGGAATTTATTTGATTGTTTGTATAAGCTAATTGTTAGGTCAGGTCTGTGAATGACTGATGTGGCTTTGGTAGAATGTTTACTGGCCAATGTATTGAATTATTCGCAAAATGTTGTGTTATTCTAGAGCAGCAGCTTTAAAAAGAAACGGATGGTAAAAATTGCAACATGTCTTTCAGACTTTACGGTAGGGTTGGAAACAAAAATGGTAAAAAAAAAAGCAGTAGCTTTTTCCCATCCTAGAAAATAGTTGAGTTCGGTCAGTGGAACTTTTAGACATAAATTCAGGGTCTTAAATACAACCTGGGAAGGTGGTTTTAATTGCCTACCTACTCTCCTTCTCCCTCCAAAGGGTACTGGCCTTTTATTATCTTACGTTTATTTTGTATAAAAATGGAACTTGAGGAATAGACCCTCTGCTGAAATGAGATGCAAGCAGGGGATTTTGAACCTTATGGGGAAAAAACTGTGATAAGAAAATGCTAGGGATTGTTCATTTCAAAAATTAAAAGCCAATGAAAAGAAATTGAGAGCCCAAAATTAAGGTTAAAAAAAAAATGGTCCCAATTTTGGTTAAAGAACCTGTCATGTATGAAATTGTTAATGCCCTGAAAATTAGGAAAGGGCTGATGTAGTAACTTGACACTTCCCAGGATAATTTTTGGGCCCTCGATTCATTCCTGAAAGTTCCATTCACCTAACTGAACTACTCTCCAAAATGGCAAGAAGCCCTTAATGTGAAAGGTACCATAAAAGTTACCAGCACTTCCTTTTTTTTACCTTTTTTTTTCTCCACCCTAAACGGCTGCATAATCGGTGATATCAATTCACGAAAACAGGAAGAGGTGGCTTGGCTTTCTTTTCAAATCTGAGGGTAGGGCAAAGATTTTCATTGTTGAAAATCTTTCAATTAACTTTTTTTTATAAAAGCATTTTTCAATAAATGTTCCGTTTTTCATATATCCCTATAATGTGTTTTTTTTTATATATTTAAGGTGGGGATGGCAGGGCTAAACCTTAGCGTCTGGTTGATGAGTAGTATGCTGATAACATAGCACTTTAATTACTTTACATGTAATTTGCAGGTTATGTTAACTACAGAAATAATTCTTCGCTTCCCTATATAGAAGAAAAAATGGCAATGAATTACTAAGGGTGGTAAATCAGGCCAAAACCTCTAAACTTTTTAATTACAGATTTCTCCTTTTTAGTTCTCTTTAAATTTTTCTCTTTTAGTTCGTTTTATATATTTTTTCTTTTTACTTCTTTGTTTAGATTGAATTTTCTTTTAGGTCGTAAACCCTATTTTTATTTATAGGAAAAAAAGCGTCACAAATTAAAAATAGTATCCTACAATTTGACGGTTATCCTTTTGGAGAAGATTCAAAGGAGTATAAAGAGAAACACAACTGGATCAGCAAACATAACCTTGACGTGTTAAATAATATTACTGGCCTCTTAGGTTAGTGACCTCTTTTTCCTAATAGACTCATCATCGTAAATTATCATCAGTTTTGTCTAAAGGTCGTAACTGATATTTTCGTTAAATAGTGCAGTCAGTGTAATCTACACCCCAAAGGATAGATTAGGGATGTCAATGTCGTGATTTGGGTCGGTTTTGGGTAGCGATCACATCCAAATACCGGCCTAGTTAGTTGGTAAAGGGCAGACAAAACTTGTCGTTTTTTGAAGTGCTTGGTGAATCTCATCAGGATCGTGTCTGTAGTAACGATGAGTTCGTTACTGGTGATTCTTAAAATCACCCTATCAGTGTAATTTACATTCCAAAGTCGTGGTGACTCCAGTCGTCTTCAAGGTAGCACCCAAAAATGTGGCCGTGCGTCTTTTCTCGGTATAAGAAAAGGAATGTCTAAGAAATAATGTTTGATGTATATTATCAGCGCTGTGGTTATAAGCTGTAACTGGTTGTTTAAAAAATCGTACAACCAGTATATTTCGTATCCTAAAGTATAGGTCAAGGTGATTTGAACCAACTTTAATATATGAATCCAGTTCTATTTATATTTCTAAAACATTACATATTTTTGTTCTTATTATGTCTTAATGACTTCCTGAATATCTCCAACTCAAGGAGTGAAAGAGAATAAGGGAATATTAAACATTTTTTGTGGCTATGGAGGTATTGAGGTATTTTACATTTTTTTGGATATGAATGGGGAATGGGAGAAAGTATAACTTCATTTTTTTTCATATTCTTTCTGTAGTTGAGATTTGAATTTAGACGTCATTTAAATTCTTTACATTATTTTCAGAGTTGGAAGACAAAGACGCTTTTGATATCTATTGGCCTTGATAGTTCTGACCATTTGGGGTGATAATATGGGTTTTCCCTTGTTCGTTTCATCAAAACAGTAGTACTAATACCGCAGTTAGTTTCAAATCAAATACAAAAAAAACAAACATCAGTGGTACATGGGACGCTAAGCCTGCGAATTAATAATAAATACAGGGTGGGCCAATTGTCACTTTGGTTTTTGGTTTTCGCTGTTTGGGTTTCAATTATTGAGCCTTGATTTTGATAGTTAAGTTTTACAATTTGTGTACGTTGTACGGTATTGAATTTATCTATTATTTATGCCTTTATTCAGTGCTTTTGCATTCTTGGTGCGATACTTCACAAGCTACAATTTTTTATTTTTCATAGCCCTCCCAACTCCTTTGAATAGAATGAAACATTGAAACTGTGTTATCTTTGTTAATTTAGGTCTGAAGAAAGGTGGAACCAAGGAAGAAGTTGTTGACAGAATGATGAGCTTTCTCATGGCTCCGGAAGATCATGGAAAAGTGCCGCCCACACCTGGAAAGAGGGGAAGAACACCGAAGAAAGCAAAAGCAAAGGGAGGTAGCTCTCAAGACGAAGCTATCGACGAATCTCAAGAGGTATTATTTCATCCTACCTACAACTGTACCCAAATTTTAACTGGGAGGAGAAAAGGAGAGCTAACTATGGAAAGAGGTCTTGTTAACCATAAAATAGTAGAAAAGAGCATGTTTGTGTCTAACTTTCTGCATTATGGGGGGAGGGGGAGTTTGAACCTCTAATCCTGCCCCTTTTCACCTAGGCATGGTGTCAGTCTTCACCTTTTTAAACGGAGCTGAGGTTTTACATGCCCAAATGACACGTGTTAGCATGTATAAAATTTTTACAAAAATACTTTATCGAGATTATAAATATGATTCTTTTTTGTTTCAATACCATTAAGAACTAGACGGATAATATTCCTTACAAAATGTGGGCTAAAATTTCTATTGATTTTTTTTAGCACAAACATCTGAATGTCTGTGTGGTATTGTATGTAAGGTGCACGGCTACCTGAATAAAAAAGGGAAAAGTGCAAAATGTAATCAAATAAATACCGACGAGGGCAACATCGTATGAAAAATAAGAATTTTCTAGACAGGGATTCAAATTAAACTTAAGCAAATATTTCAGCTGAATGACTAATAGCCATTTTTAGCGAAATATAATTCAAAAACTAAAATTAAGAAATAAATAAAAATGTAGCGCACTCAAAAACTTCAATAAAATAGTGAAGGATTAAAAATTACAAAAAATTAACAGCCATAGCTTCATTGTGTTGCGAGAGCAACACTTTGGTTTTGTCGTGTTTTTTTTTTGTTTTTTTTTTTGTTCCTAGCATCCCGATTTCAGCTTATTCCTAGAAAGTGGTAAGGGTCTAACCTCTGCGGTTTTTACGGAAAGTGTGGACCTTAGGCCGGATTGATGAATATGACTTTACATTTTCGAAAGCTTCGTAGAACTCTTGCTTGGGGCCAAAAAGGATGGTTTTTGCTTGTCCTTGAGCCAGAGCCTATAGTGTGTGAAGTGAAGAGGAGTTGTATAGCCTATGTCAGAGAGGACTATCTGAAGTTATGCAGCCAAGCTTTCGTTTCATCAAACCATGTTTCTGCTTTCGAGTGGAAAGCTCCGTTCTAGCAGGCAGGCACCAGTTTCAAATTGAAGATGGACTAAAATCTATAAGTGTTAAATATATGCGACAGTTACCCTGCCCCACAGCCAATATATCTTCTTTGAGTGATAAATAGAAAAATTTAGAGAAGCAAAAAAGCGGCATTTTCCCACGGGTCCGAAAGTGCTGCCATCTATTTTTTTCTACCCATTTCTGTTCGTGATTTCAGCTGAGTTTATCATTCGGTTTTTCGCACTTGGGATTGCGGTAGAGAAATGGTATCAGATGTGCCTCTTAAACTTTAAAAGTTCTCTCATTGCTAAAGAAATTAGAGTTTATCCTTTGCTCCTTTCTAAGTGATGACGTTAGAAAGTTGGCCTTCGGCAAAAAAGTCAACTTTTGAACTAAGACAGCTAGATTTTTTTTTTCGACGGCAGTCGATAGCTTTTGATGAGCTGATCAAAGTATATGTCATCCATTTTTTTGTACAAAAATTCCTTCATGAGATATACCAGTTTGAAAGTTTAAAGGGGTTGACAACTTCAGTAGTAAGGTACACACTGAAACCAAAAATAGACCGATACCAATTGTGAGACATAGGGGAGTTGTAAGCAACGGTCGGCTGTTAGCTCATAATCATCCTCGGCAATGAGGGGTTCGCAACTCTTACTAGTTGGTGTACCTATTTTTTGTTTCCGTTGTATTTGATGGTAAGACCAATTTGGTTCCAGTGGTAAGACATGTAGGGGACTTGTAAGTAATAATCGGCTGTAAGGCTACAATCATCTTTAGCAATGAGGAGTTTGCAACTTTTGCGAGTTGGTGTACCTAGTATGTATTTTAGCATCCTTACAGATTAACAACTTCAGCGTTTAGTCGCAGCGAGGAAACAAAACCAAAGTGTTGCTCTCGCAACACTTTACTCGGCGAAGCCGAGCAAAGGTTGCCGCAACACCTCACGTTGCCCATGCAACGTAGATCTAGTTTCATCTTAATATTTCAGCTAAGACTGAAAATAGAAGATTTTGATTCGCCCCATATAGTGCTATTAAAAATTCAAACGACTCCAAATTGCATTGTTTGCTTTGTTGAATGCGAGACTTCACAGAATTACACTTCATTGGCGATTGCTACTGATTTATTTCATAATACTTTAGGTCATTTTGTCATATAACAATATACAATAAAAAAGGGAAGGATAAAAAAAGAAGATTTTTTTTTGCCAGCGAAGGCAACAGAATTCTGCTTCGACTACTAATAGCAACCTACTGTTGGGAATGGTTATCCAATTAGTTTAATAAATTCTGTAATTGCAAAACGTATAAAAAATTGTCTGATTGTGACGCAGTAAATGCAAATTAAAGGGAAAATTCAGTTTATCTTGGTCTGCCCTACATTAAAGTGGTTTCAGACCACATTTCCAAAAATCGAAGGAAAAATAATATTTTCATTTACTATTGACCCAGAAACTATCAGTTTCCAAAATTTACCAAGATAAGGCCCTATCCTGATAGGTGAAAACTCTGGTGTCTAAAGAATTCCTTGCTCTTGTGGTCTTTTTTCCTTCGGAAGAACTGATCAACAACTTACGGATAGATTAAGTCAGCACTCTACCTCAATTAATAACACCTTTAAAAAGCGGAAAAAAAAACCAGAAAATTTTGACTCTGCTCTCAAAAAACACATATTTAGCTCCCCAGAAATTTCCTAAGTCTTGTTTTTAGTAGACAGGCAAGGAATTTGAATTTGTAACAATGCTCTTACTGTTTCAACGAACAAAGAAATTGAGGAAAACCCCCTGCCGTATCTTGATACAGGTTTAAAATGATGTTTTTTTAATTAGTAGAATAAGCAAGCTTACTAAGAACTCCCACGCCCGGATGATTTCCCAACTAAGATTTCCCACGCCCGGTGGCACATAAAGTGCCAATGATACGTCTCCACGAAGACCTCTTCAGTATCTTCGGCCAAAGATCATCAAGGGATGTTCTTGAGAGCGCTGTGTCTTTTTGTAGGCATCGTCCAAGTGTAGCCTTCTGTCGGCCCTGCCGTCGAACTCCTGGAGGAGTCCAACACCAAACATCAAGAGGTAGTTGGCTGCTCTGTATTCTAACCATGAGTTCCCAATATCGCCACTGACTGCTTATGACTTCATCAAATGACAAGTGGCTGTTTAGTCTTCTCTCTAATGAATGATTTGGTAATTTTATCCGTCCAGTCGATTCAGAGAATCCGTCAAAGACAATTATTCTCAAAACTTAGGATTCTTTTCTCTAGCAATTTTGTCAGTTCCCAGCTTTCAAAACCATACATTAGCACTGACAGGATATTACTATTCAACTCAATTTCAGCTTCAAAGAGAAAATGGTATTTCTCCAAACGTTTCTGAAATTATCAAAGGCGCTTCTTGCGTGCGTGATACGCGTGGTGATTTCATGCTCAGGGCTTCCATCGGTGCTTACTAGACTCCCAACATATCTAAACATCTACTCCTTCAATTTCATTTCCTTTAACTGTCAGCGGCTCAGCAGGTAGTTTATTCAAAGTATTGTTTATCATTTTCATCTTTTGTGTGCTTATTGTCAAACCTATTCGTTCACTTACTTTAGAAAAACGAAGCCTGAAGGTAGAGCCATGGTCAATGCCTGTCATCAACTGAAGATGAAATAGAAAACAATATTCTGGGGCCTAGAAGATCAGGCATAATCTATTGCTAATAATGACTGTTTAATATGATTGTGTGGTGGGGATTCTATGAAATTAGAACAGTAAATAAGGAAATATAGTTCAAAGGTATGGCTATTAAATAACAAGACAGTGTGTTAAATATGCTGGAAATTTTTTTTTTTTTTTATCTTTATTCATATTTATAGACACTCTTTATCCCCACCACGCTTTTAATCTCGTAGTTCTGGTTTGGAAAACTCTGTCGAGAACGAAACACTGCTGATAAACTTATCTTACCCAAATTCATGTTATCCAATTTTTGGATTTTGGCTACATTTGGAAACATTTTGGATTATTCATCCGAAATGATTTAGGTCTCCCGTTTGGAGACTTTCTCTGAATTATTTAGGTCTCTCATTTGGATCAGATGGCAAAACTACTATAACACTTGTTATCTCAGCATTGAAAGAACAGCTTAGAAAGTAGTATAGACTGCTTGCTCGAGTTAAAAGCCAGTTTCACAAAATAACCCTGGCCAGACTTCACAATGCTTTTTTTGCCTCACATGTCTTCTTTTCAGTCCCTTTGTGGAGTTTTTTTCGCAATATCTGAGAGGAAGAAAATAAGATTTCTGTTCTTCCAAATATTGCTAATTTCTTCTGCAGTTGCTGCTTTGGACTCGCATCCGGTACATTTCGAGTAGATACTGCGTTTTTTATATTTCTTCATAAATGGACCAGCTTGTGAACAGGTTCCTTAAGGGCCGAGGAAATGTTGTCGACTTCCCACTTAACTATAACTTAATTGTGTTCCCTAAGTAGCTGATAGGTTTTTTTTTTGTGAATTTTGTTTCGTTTATTATTTGCATTTTTGTTTTATTTTTCTGTGTTTTTGCACTTCTCTAAGTGCATTCCATATATGTAAAGAGGGTTGAAATAAATAATTATTATTATTTCGGAAACTTTCTCCCTTTCTCTATGTATGAATCAGCGAGCCCAAAGATAAAACTGAGATTGCATTATAGCGCAATATGGCCCCCTATTTTTAAAAATAGGTATGTAAGTCTTGTGGCTCTAATTACACTCAAAAATAGGTATTTTATTCTTCTTAAACATATTTTTGGCTAACATAAGCTTACTGCACACACTTAAAAAGTTTTTTTTCTAGGCTATTTTAAGCTCTTTTTTTTTTAAGAT
This sequence comes from Artemia franciscana, assembly GCF_032884065.1. NCBI lineage: Eukaryota > Metazoa > Arthropoda > Branchiopoda > Anostraca > Artemiidae > Artemia > Artemia franciscana. The sequence goes on from NC_088863.1 coordinate 38,187,559, forward strand.
TCTCAAAAATGGTACTTTTTTGGCCGAACTTTTCAGAGTCTGTATGTGTTTTAGGGCGATTATTTCTAATTTCATCTTTGATTTTGCCATATGAACTAACCTTAGTGGAAGTGATTCTCAGTCCCCCCCCCCACCCCCTTCCAAATTGATATGCGAAAGTAAAGTTCTCCTAAGAATCCCTTTTAACTATATATACCGCTGATCGCGGATTCAAAGTTGGGACTTCATACTCAGGGTTTTGCTTGGAGTTTTATAAACCTACTTGATTCATTTTTTAAAAATTTCTTAATTGCCTTGTATTTATTTTGAATATTAACGTTTGATTTAATTTTAGACACCACGGCGTGCTGAGAAACGAAATACTCCTGTAAGCAAGACGTCTAAGTCTGCAGCCAAGAAGAGGAAAAACGAGCCACCTAGCGTAAGTAATCTAAACTATAGAGCTAGAACTAGAATTATAAACTTTTTTAGAACTATAAACTAGGCTGAGCTTTTAGAGTCGCTCCACTGACCCCCGTTCCGGACCAAATAACCAGCGATACCAGGAATCGAACTCTTGTCCTCACGGACAAAGGGTTTCAAATCTAGCTTGCTAATCATAAAAGGAATGTAGCTAAAATTATTGATTGTTAAACAAATGTTATTTGTTAAGTATTTGTTTAGTAAATTTTTGTTAAACAAAAATTTAATCAATAAGATTTGAAAAAAAAGTAATAAGAACTCAAGCTCTGTGTTTCCCATGTAGAGAAGCAGATGTGTTTGCTTTAAATTAGTCTCCTGTATTTGATGAAAATAATTTATTAGCTCTAAAAGTTGAAAAAAAGCATTATTTTCAGATGTTGAAAAACAAGCGTCTACAATAATGCGATCTTTGTGATACTGTTTTAGGGTGGGTGGCAAACCCCCTTACCCACCCCCTGTAACTTGCCAAATTTTAAAACTTTATGTTGTCTTTTTGTTAATTATTCTTTGTATTCTGGAATTATTTAGAAGGGTTTGGAGTACACTATAATTCTTTTAGTGCTTGGGGCTTTTTAGGGTCTAGTGTTTTTGTGTTTAGCCCATATAGCAGAGAAGAACTTTCAAGAGATAATATTGCTTTATGTAAGATACCCCCCCCCCCTCCTCTCTTTGTAGGTATTAAATAAAAAAAACAAGATTTTTTAAATTAAAGTAAGGAGCGACATTAAAACTTAAAACGAACAGAAATTACTCCGTATATGAAAGGGGCTTTTCTTCCTCAACGCCTCCCTCTGTACGCTAAAGTTTGACTCTTTCTCTTAGCTCTACTTTTTTTAAAATGAAAAAACTTTAGCGTAAAGAGCGGGGCGTTGAGGAAGAAAAGCCCCTTTCATATACGGAGTAATTTCTGTTCGTTTTAAGTTTTAATGTCGCTCCTTACTTTCATTTAAAAAAACTTGTTTTTTTTATTTAATTTCTGGACGATTTTGAATTCATGCATGTTTTGATCTTGGCTCTCCGCACATAAATAATTAAAAATAAATTTGTATATTAATTTTCTTTTTGGCTAAATGGCTTTCTCATAGTTTTAATCGGAAGATTTTGAGAAAAAGGGAGAGAGGGAGGAAGCCTAGCTGCCCTCTAATTTTTTGATTACTTAAAAAGGCAACTAGAACTTTTAATTGTTTTACGAAAATTTTCATTTGTAAAAAATATACGTAATTTACGAATTAACTTACGTAACGAACTTATATATTCGTATATTTGTATTGCGTATATGTGGGAGTTCACCCCTCATCGATACCTCGCTCTTTACACTAAAGCTTAAATTCTGTCCCAATTCCTTAAGAATGACCCTTGAATCACAAAGGCCGTAGAATAAATAGTTGAAATTACTAAAAATACTTTCGCGTAAAGAGCGAGGTATTACGAGGAGGTAAACCCCTCATATGCGCAATAATTTCTCCTCGTTTTAAGTTTTAATGCTGCTCCTCACTTTCATTAGAAAAAACTTCTCATATTTATTTTTTCCTTATTTTTTTAAATAATGCAAAAAAATCCTGCACCCCCTTCATTGAAAGTCTCTTCCCCCATGAGAAGTTTTTCCATGGAAATATCCTCCTGCGTAACCCCCTCCCCACCTCAACTCTCCCTCCCAAACCAAAAAAAAAATCCCCTGAAAACGCCCGTACACTTCCCAGTAACCATTACTATATGTAAACACAGGTCAAAGTTTGTAACTTGCAACCCCTCCCAGGGAGACTGCGGGGTAGTAAGTCGTCCCTAAAGACATAGTTATTAGGTTTGTTGACTGGTGAATAAAATGGCTATCTCAGAATTTTGATCCGGTGACTTTTGGAAAAAAATGAGCATGGGAGGGGGCCTAGGTGCCCTCCAATATTTTGGTCACTGAAAATGGGCACTAGAACTTTTAATTTCCGTTAGAATGAGCCCTTCCGCGACATTCTAGGACGACTGGGTCTATACGATCTCCCCTGGGAAAAAAAAAAAAACAAATAAACACGCATCCGTGATTTGTCTTGTGGCAAAAAATGCGAAATTCCACATTTTTGTAGATAGGAGCTTGAAACTTCTACAATAAGATTCTCTGATACGCTTAATCTGATGGTGTGATTTTCGTTAAGATTGTATGACTTTTAGGGGGTGTTTTCCCCTATTTTCTAAAATGAGGCAAATTTTCTCAGGCTCGTAACTTTTGATAGGTCAGACTAATCTTGATAAAAGTTATATATTTGAAATCAGCATTAAAATGTGATTTTTTTTTATGTAGCTATTGGTATCAAAATTCCATTTTTTAGAGTTTTGGTTACTATTGAGCCGGGTCGCTCCTTACTACAGTTCGTTACCACGAACTGTTTGAAACGGAGCGAACTTTAGTAGTGTTACGTTTTGCCTGTCTTCATTTTATATTATTTTTCCGTGTGTTGTTTAGTTTGTTTCATTTTGGCCTATTTATTTCTTTTAATTCGGTAGAATGATGAATTGGCTGCAACAGTGAAGAAGCTGTTAGACGGAGCTAATTTAGAGGAATTTACAATGAAGTCAATAGTGCAAAAGGTTTTAAATGCTTATCCAGAGCACAGTCTTCAAAATAAAAAGGGCTTCATCAAAGGAGTGTTTAAAGAGGTAGTTTCTACGCTATATTCTGACAGCTCATCTAATTACTACACAGCTGAATCTTCACCGCAGTGGTCCTTCTCTCCTGGCAGAGATATCCGGAGACTACTACCGCAAAGCAGCTCATCTCTTCAGTCTGTGAGTTTCTTAGAATATTAATGTAGGTTTTTATGGCACTTGGTATTAACCAAGTTAATTCTGAAAAATTTGAAAAAATGAGGTATTTTTAACTTACGAACGGGTGATCGGATCTCAATGAAATTTGATATTAGAAGGATATCGTGTCTCAAAGCTTCTATTTTAAATCCTGACTGGATCTGGTGACGTTGGGGGAAGTTTGGGGTGGGGGAACCTAAAATCATGGAAAATGCTTAGATTGGAGGGATCGGGATGAAACTTGGTGGGAAACATAAGCAGAAGTCTTTCATACGTGATTTACATAATTGGAACGGATCCGATCTATGGGGGGGGGGGTTATTCTGAAAAATAAGAAAAATGTCGTATTTTTAACTTACGAATGAGTGATCGGATCTTCATGAAACTTCATATTTAGAAGGACCTCGTAACTCAGATCTCTTATTTTAAATCTCAACCGGATCAAACGTAATTGGGGGGGGGGGTGGAAATCTTAGAAAATACTTAAAGCGGTGAGATCAGGATGAAACTGGATGGGAAGAATAAAAACCTGTCTAAGATACGTGACTGACATAACCGGACCGGATCTGCTCTCTTTGGTGGAATTGGAGGGGGGGGGGTAATTTTGAAAATTGAGGTATTTGTAACTTAGGAAAGGGTGACCAGATCTTAATGAAATTTGATATTTAGAAGGATCTTGTGCTTTAAAGTTCTTATTTAAATTCCGACTAGATCCTGTGTCGTTGGGGGGAGTTGGAGGGGGAAACTGGAATTCTTGGAAAACGCGGATTCGCTCTCTTTGGGGGAGTTGGGCGGAGGGGTTCAGTGATTTGGCGAGTTTGGTGTTTCTGGACCTGCTAGGACGATGAAAATTAATAGGCGTGTCAGGGAGCTGCACAAATTGACTTGATAAAGTCGATTTCCCAGATTCGACCATCTGGGGGGCTAAAGGGAGTGGAAAAATTAGAAAAAATTAGGTATTTATAACTTACGAGTGGGTGATCGGATCTTAATGAAATTTTATATTTAGAGGGATCGTGTGCTTTAAAGTTCTTGTTTAAATTCTGACCAGATCCTGTGACGTTGGAGTGGGAAACCGGAATTCTTGGAAAACGTGAAAATTGGGGTATTTTTATCTTACGAATACATGCTCGGATCTTAATGAAATTTGATTTTTAGAAAGAATTCATGTCTCAGAGCTCTTATTTCAAATCCCGACCAGATCGTTTGACATTGGGGGGAGTTGGAGGGGGAAATCTTGGAAAAACACTTGGAGTGTAGGAATCGGGATGAAGCTTGGTGGATAGAATAAACAAATGTCCTTGATACGTGATTGACAGAATCGTACTGGATTCGCTCTCTTTGGGAGGAGGGGTTCAGTGATTTGGCGAGTTTGGTGCTTCTGGACGTGCTAGGACGATGAAAATTGATAGGTGTGTCAGGGAGCTGCACAATTTGACTTGATAAATTCGTTTTCCCAGATTCGACCATCTGGGGGGCTAAATGGAGAGGAAAAATTAGGTATTTATAACTTACGAGTGGGTGATCGGATCTTAATGAATTTTGATATTTAGAAGGACATCGTGACTCAGAGCTCTTATTTTAAATCCTGACCGGCATTAAACCTCTTATTTTCCTTTTTAAATCAATCTATTGATTCATAGAATTTTGTTAGAGCTCATACCATATGATCTCTTGGCTCTTAGCTCTTCTCGCCTCGTCACAAGTGCCATATGAGCTCTTAGCTCTTGTTATTTTGGTTCACCGTACATGAATAATTAAAACGAAAGTTGCATATTAATTATAATTTTTTGGCTAAACGTCCTTCTCAAAGTTTTGATCGGGCGATCTTGAGAAAAAAGGGGCAGGGAGGGGGCCCAGTTGCCCTCCAATTTTGTTGGCAATTTAAAAAGGCCACTAGAACTTTTATTTTATTTGCGAACGTTTTTATTAGTAATAAATATACGTAACTTACAAATCAACTTGCGTAATGAACTTCTATAGTTGTATATTTTTATTACATATACGACAGGGTTCGCCCCCTCGTCAATACCTGGCTCTTTACACTATAGTTTGAAATTTGTTCCAGGTCTTTAAGAATGACCCCTGAATCACAAAAGCCGTTTGATTAGAACTTCCCAATAACCAATACTATATGTAAACAACGGGCTAAGTTCATAACTTGCAGTCCCTCCTCCAGGGACTGTGGGGGATTAAGTCGTCCTCAAAGATATAGCAATTATATTTTTCGATTATACTAAACAAAATGGCTATCTCAAAATTTTATCCGGTGACTTTGGGAAAAAGTTAGCGTGGGAGGGGGGCTAGTTGCCCTCCAATTTTTTGGTCACTTAAAAAAGCTCTAGAGCTTTCATTTTCTGTTAAAATGTGCTCTCTTGTTACATTTTAGGACCACTTGTTCGGTACGATCACCCTTGGAAAAACAACAACAAAAAAACAAATAATCCGTGATCTTTCTTCTTGCAAAAAACACAAAATTCCACATTTTTGCAGATATGAACTTTATAACTTTATATTACTACAATTGGGTTCTCTGATACGCTGAATCTGATAGTATTATTTTCATTAAGATTTTATGACTTTTAAGGGGTGTTTCCCCATTTTTTTGAAAATAAAGCCGATCTTCGCAAACGTGTAACTTTTGATGGGTAAGACTACACTTGATGAAACTTTTATATTTAAAATCATTCTGTATATATTGGTATCAAAATTCCAGTTTTAGATTTTTTGTTACTATTGAGCCTGGTCGCTCCTTACTACAGTTCGTTACCACGAACTGTTTTATTATAATTATTTGTTTTGTATTTGACTTTAAAGCTCTGAAATACTCTTATTATTGTTATTATCCGATATATCCTTTTGTTATTTGAACATAAGTCACAAATTATATATAATATTGCCTTCTCTGTTTGGAAAAAAATTTGTGCCGGAATCTATTCAGAGAAGGACGGTGTCAAATGCCATGAAAATAAAGCCGTGACATATATATCAGTAAGTTTCTTCTTATTGTTGGAATAGAAACATTTTTGGGTTTTGATGGATCTGAGTTGAGGTCTAAAAACCCGTTATCTTAGAAGTTTATTGACAAAGAGGGGGACGTGAATTAGGTGAATGGTGCTAATAATGCTAAGTAGAGCGCCGTTTTATTTTCTTATTCATCCTAGGTATATTCTTATTAGAATAGTGGTCTATTTAATCGTCCTGTATTTATTAATACAAAGATCCAAGTGGGATTTTATGGGCAAGACGACGAATAATATTTTTTTTTGTGATATTTGCTATTAAAACTGAATGTATGTCCAAATTCTTTGACATTATAAACCGCAACTAACCTGAGGACATCTGGTTCTAAGGGTAGGTACGAATGCATTTATGAAAGGATGAGTATGCAGTTGGTGGTTTCTTTACTTGGGCAACTTCCACCCCTCTTCAGAAAATCCTAATTTTCATAGCATTTCTGGCACTTCTTATTCGAATCATCCAAAAAAATACTTCATATTCCCCCTCCCACCCGATTTGTATTATTCTTTCTTTCCCTCCCCCCTCTCTGCGTGTACAAAAAAAAAATCGAAGACTTGACGCAGGCTATAGTTCACAAAATAAACAGAGAGGAAAATAAAATGCCGATAAAACTAAATTTTGGAATCACCATTACAAAAAGAAAATATGGAAAGAAATTAAAACACCTGTACTTGTAATGTTCTCCATGTGTTCTTCTCCATGTTCTCCGGTGTTCTCCATGTCTTCACATACCGCATAAAAATCTGCATAAATGTTTCCAACACTACTGATGCTATTATGGCATTTGCTAATGTGAAACTGGAGAAAATTTTAACATGTTAACCAATAATAAAACTTGGCAATCAATACAAACATAAATTAATTTTAAAAATCTTCCCAGAAAAATTTCTAAAGGAAAAATAGAGAGTCATGTTAAAATCTAAGACATCAATCAAAAAATTACTACGAGCGAGGAACTAGTTAAACATAAATTGGAAATATCACTTATCCTTAAAAGAATTTCTAGGGTTATTTCGGAAAAGAAATAATCAAGCTTTCCCTTTTCCCGTAATTTCTTCTTTTTTTTTGAATCTTTTGACTGTTTAAAACTAAAATTTAATTGTTTTGGAAAATTTTAGAAGGTAACTTACCTTCTATACTAAGTTCTCCAAACTGTTTTTAGCACAACGGTTTTTGCATTTCGTATCTAACATTAGGGATTCCAATAGAATGAAAGTTTAGAGAAATCTGTATAATAAGGATATTGATCCTAGAAAACTCGGCTTACTTTTTGAAGAAAAAAGAGAGTTGGATGCGATTTAGCTTTTTTACACTTCAAAATTCTCTATTTGAAAAAAAAGCTCGTATGAAATCGACACATAGCCTTTTCGTTATCCATGCTGTCGATTATACGAAATTCGAGAGATATATTTTAGATTTGTCTTAAAAAGCCCGGTTAGAACTAAAGATTATTGTCATCAGGCCAAAAATGTTTTATGTGCACCTGTTTATGTAATGGCAATGGTCTTCTAACTCATGTATTTATTACGCAGATTTTTTCCGGCAGCTCGTCGAGCTATACCACTGCTGCGTCGTCGCCAGGCGAGATACGAGATAGGTTCGTCAGAAAATGGCGAGAAATCCAGTAAGATATTTAAGATATTTAAAAATAGTTTTAGCTTTTTAACTGACAGAAATCACTACCAATGAATAAATGAAGCTCAAAACAGAAACTACATTGAATAATTAAGTGAAACTTCAAACGAACAGAAATTACCAGAAACAGGTGTAAGATGAATTCTTGTTTAACCCTATAGGATTAACGTGTTTAGCTAAGATCACTGAAAAACACTAATAAAAGTAGACGGATTGTTCAATATATACTGATATTAATTCCTGGGAGTCATCGCAACTTTTGGGTCCATTAAAGTTATAAAAGAAAGAAACTCTGAAAATATGGTTTTGTTTCAGTAAGTTCTAAAAGCCAGAGCGCTATTTGCGCTTTATACAGAATAATTTTTATTTACATCAATTTGTTTTTATTTGTCATAATATCGAGAAAAAAAAATCATTTTTACCAAGATTAATGAAATCAACCAGTGAAAGTAGACGGACTATTCAATATATATACTGATATTCAGTCCTGGAGGTCTTGGTAATTTTTCATTTATTAATGTTGTAAAAGAAAAAAAAACTTTTGTAATGTGTTTTGGTTCCAATATGGCCTCAATGACACTTTGGCGTTTAAAAGGCTTACTCCTGTTTGTGGTAATTTCTGTTCTTTTTAAGGTTGACTTGATTATTTATTGTAATATTTGCTCGTTTTGCGTTTCATTTATTTTGAAACAGTTTTAAAATTAATCTCTGTTGGTATTTCATTTACATTGTATTTTTGCTGGTTTATGTTTTTTTGGGGGGTCCTTTATTATAAACCAAAATAGAAAAGTGGTTTCCATTTGATGTGCTTATGCCAATTTGTCAGGAAGTGTGCTGTAAGATGAAACGTTCTATCGTTGAATAAATGCATGGAAATCTTGTTTTACTACCTACAAGTACTTTATTAGTCGCAAGATGTAAAGCAGCTTTCCCTGTCACTTTTAAGACAAGCAAAATCTTGCTTCGCAGACTCTTTGACATTGTTCCCATGGACAAATGTTTTCTATTCTAGGATGGTCTTCATTTCAAATAAGCCTAGTGATTTATGGATAGCAAATGCATTTTTTATTATATTGTATTTTTGTAGAAATATGATTTTCCCACCCTGTCTAAGTGGTTATTGGATTTGGCTTTTTTTTATGAGAATGACACCAACAGGAAAGAATATTGTCAATTTTTTTCAAAATTATCGCTTTCAGCATCTTTGTCTCTCTCTTTCCCTTCTTAGGAAGATCTATTTTCAAACGGTTCGTGGTAACAAACTGTAGTAAGGAGCGAACCGGCTCAATAGTAACCGAAACTCGAGTGGGTGATCGGATCTTAATGAATTTTGATGTTTAGAAGGACCTCGTGACACAGAGCTATTATTCTAAATCCTGACCGGCATTAAGCTTCTGATTTTCCTCTTAAAGCAATCCATTGATTCTTAGAATTTTGCCAGAGCTCATGCCATATGAGCTCATGGCTCTTCCGACCTCGTCACAAGTGCCATATGAACTTTAAGCTCTTGTTTCTATTTTTCCTCGTTTAAAATAACTCACTAAAATAGCTTCTCAAAACCAGCACACAATCTGCGTTTTACTGAAAAAAAAAAAATAAAAAAAAAAAGTTTTTTTAAACTGAAAGTAAGAAGCGATATTAAAACTGAAAACGAACAGAAATTACTCCGTATATGAAAGGGGCTGTTCCCTCCTCACCGCCCCGCTCTTTACGCTAAAGTTTGACTTTCTCTTAACTCTACTTTTTAAAACAGTAAAAAGCTTTAGCTTAAAGTGCGGTTTTAAGTTTTAGCTTTAGCTTAAACTTTAGCGTAAAGTAATGTGTTTGGGAAAATGGTTAGCGGGGGAGGGGCTTTAGTTACTCTTCAATCACTGTTGACTATTAATAAAGGCACTAGCCCTTTTAATTTTCAATCGAATGAACCCTTTTTGGAGTTTCTACTACAACTCCTTCGCTACGAAATGCCCTGGGCTAAAAAAATAAATAAATAATATATTATGCCCACATCGCTCTTTACCTAAGCAGCGCTATTGCGCTGCCTATGATGTATTTGCTTTTTATTCGTTTGGAAAAAAAACTGAATGACTGTTTTCCTAACTTCTACAGCTCAGTACTTTTTTTTTCTTTTTTGTGTGACTGCCATTTTGTCGTATTTCTTGTGTCCGTAGTTAAAGTATTGACATGTGAGTATGACCCTGTGCCCCCCGGTTTCCTCGTTGTAGTTGTGTCCCTGTGTCCCGGTCGTCATTTATATTCCCTGTGTCCCGGTCGTCATTTGTGTCCCGGTTTCCCGGTCTGTAATTTCGTCAGTCGACAAACAACTTCGTGACGACATACAGCTCAATCCTTATAATGATGTCAGTCGACAGACACACAAACAAACAACTTATTTTTATATATGTAGAAGATAGTGTTATGATATTAGTGATTGATATTAATTGTTATTGTCCTTCTTTTACAGAGAGTCAGAAGCACGGAAATACATAATTATAGAACATACAGAAGAATCTTCACTGAAGAAGAACAAGAAGAAGAAGAAAAAAACAGGTTTTTTTTATTTCTTCTTCTTTTTTGCTAAGAAAAATGTTAGGACTCTTGTTGTGTTTTTACTCCCTCTTGCCCAATCGACCATGAAAATTGGTATACTAACATTTCCTGGTGTGAAAAAAAAAGAGATCAAGATATGTGACGACTTTCGAGAAAATCGCTTCTCCCTCCCACTGCCATGAATATATTTTTCAGAAATCTTCTGCTGACTGAAATTAGACTTAATCACCAAAAAAAAAAAAAAAAAAAAAAAAAAAAAAAAAAAAAAAAAAAAAAAAACTAAGGGACGACCTGCTTTTGTTTGACCCTAGACGGATGGACCAAAAGTTAATACGTTATTCGCTGTATTTTTTTTTTTTATTTTATTTTTTTTTTTTTTATCATCAGTCATGCATCAAACGATTATTGATGAACAAAAAAATAACAGAGAAAAAAAAAGAAGTTCGGACGAGAACCCTATATGTTTCCATATAAATTTGTTTCTTTTCAAAGATAAGCATCCAAACCCTTTCTTCCATGGCTGTACACATTTTTTTAGAATGTCGGACATATAAGACTTTAAATTTCACATTTATTCCCCTTTATAGTTTAACATTCTTTCACTTTCTGACAGTTTAAGCTTCGAATTTCTAAAAAAAATTTAATTGTCAAAGAGTAGATTGTTGCAAACTTTTCTGAAAATTAAGCAGTCACAAAACACATAATATTGGAATTCAATTTTCACTGTCTCAATATAAGGGAAAGCTAGCATACATGTGCAAAAACAAAAAAAAAATTCTAATATTTATCATACCACACATATGTATTGCTATCCAAAATTCATGAAAACAGAAATCCAACTGAGCATAGGGATCAAAATTCATAAGTCCCATAACTTAAGTAAGAAACTAATTTGAAATAAAAATTCTTCTTTTATTTGCGGCCTTACGGTCTATCACCTTAACCTCCTGAGAAGTAAGTCTAACATGATATTTTATTTCTATATCTTTACTTTACAGCCCATTTTCAGACAAAAAGTATGAGATGGGCCCTTTTATTTTCTAGTACAACCAGTGTATTGTAAAATTAAGTTGCAAATACCTGTTTGATTATTAAAGATATTGACTTATCACTATAATTATTTGTGCTGTTTTGATTTCCTAATATATGCTTCGTTTTCTACAGACCACGAAATGCGTCATTCGGCTATGCAGTTGCTAGAACATCTTTTGGAAAAAAAAGAAGAAACTAATATTCAAACAGCCGAAACTGAGGAAACTGCCGAATCTGGTAATTTTTAAATGCTACTATTCTTCACTTCTAAATCAAAACTCATTTTTCAAGATTTGAGGTCAGAATATTACGCATTTCTTTAGGTCTTAGTGTCTTTATTCAAGCTGTGCGCAATTAAGCCATAATCAGGCCTTCACTGCCTGAATCCGACTTGGCGCAATATTTTGGATACCTATACCAGCTGACACCTTACATATGTCAGTCTACCTTTATTAAAATTTTATCATCCAAGTTGGAAATTCTATAGAACTAAACAAAATTCGGTTAAATGAAACTCCCTTGTACAGGGTTATGTTAAAGGTACTGAGCATATTTCCGTTGATGATCTAAAAAAATAAAGGTAAGGAAAAGGATACGGCATTAGACTTTACAGTCCGTATTGGCGGTGCTGATCTCCGTTTCTTGGCCCTTCAGCCAATGGGGCTGAAGGCCTTCAGCAATGGGGGGTCTGGGGCCAGCCATCCTGTGCTTTCGCACCACATCATGTTGATGATCTAAGTATATATTTACTAAATGTGTTTTTGGTGTTCCTCTCTTGGAAGTAATATCAACTGTACACCAAAAGTGTGGTTCTTCCCTTATGTAGAAATATTTTGGGTGTTTTCTTGGGAGTCTTAAACCTTTTTTAATTAATTATATAGAATTCTACCTGGATAGGTTAAAGATAGTGAAATGCCTTGTAAATCCTTGTCTAGAAAAAAATAAAAGGAAAAAATTATAAATAGGTGGCTAAAGTAACGGTAAATCACACAAAATTGCACATTTTTACCTTTTTAAAGAGCAATTTTGACAAAATTTGAAATTACAATCTCTGTAATACCTTCCTCACTGTTAAGAATATTTTGATGTTGTCGTAAATCCAGAAAGTTCAGAGGTAAAGAAAGTTTCATTGCCTTTCTTAGAGGAAGCGTTGGCTGATAAAGAAAAGATGTTTCTACGAAAATTAAGTGAATATTTTAAAATTTTAATCTTGTTAGCAATCTGTTGCAATGAAATATTTTCTATCAAGTGGAAATCTAGATTACAAATATAACTTACAACAAATTGGATTATCGACTAGAGACGGTAAATTTCAAATTTGACCGAATTTTGTAACTTTGAAACAGAAAATCAATATCGAATAGAAACAAGCTGATGCCCCTCCCGGTCCCCAGTTTGGTCTACCGACAATAAGGTTTATATTTGTTCGTATTTATAACGTGGCAAACACTGTTTTTTTTTGTGTTGAAGTATATTTTGTATTATACCTTTTTCCCTTTTTTGGTATTTTTTTTTCTTATCTTTTCCTGTTTTTATTTTTGAGGGGTTGGGCTCAGTATTCCCTGACCCTCCTTGAATTTGCCACTGTTTTAGTTTAATGCTTACAATTATGGTAATTAATTATTCGCCTACAGAGATAAAGCAAATGTCTCTGGAAGAGATGTTGATGATCTTGCGTTTTTTGTATTAAACTTTGCGGCCACTATGTTTTAAGAACTCATTTACCAAGCTTCCAGCATTCGAGACCTTATAATTTCTCAATCCTTCTAGCTCCTCTTTACAAAATAAATCTTTCTTCATTTCCAAACTCTCGATTTTTTTTGTATAATTAAATACAGCTTTATTCAGGCTTATACTATTCTTAAAATGTTCCGCATAACTCCCCTTAACACTTTAACTTCCCTTTTGTTTCATAAACTCGTAGGAGCCACAATGACTTGTTCCTTTCAATATCTTAACATGCTTACACAATATTTTACTAGTATGCATTCTGGCTGCACCTTTTAGGTTTTCGGCTATTTATTCATAGCTTCTACTTCACATCCCCTTCATTCATACATTAATTCCTTTTCTACTTCTCCCACGTTCTCTTATTCTCGAGAGAGAATAATATCACTCAGAAACCTCTTGGAGAAACTTCTTCTCTCTTTTACCAAGCCAAAGCGCGATATTCCTAACTCATTTTCTAACTTTCCTTCCTAATCTTCTGTGACTTCGCAGACCAGCTTCCTAAAATTATTATTCCATCCATCTTCTAAATCGTTAAATTCGTATTTCTTTGTTAGATAACCAACTATTCTTGGAAAGCTCCTATCAAATTTTTCTTGGTGTTTATCAGTGTCATAACTACCGGGACTACTTGTCTGCCAGAGATGCCCGTCATAAATTTCAGCTTTAAGCTGACTGTAGACTTTACTCGATGGTGATATTTACTTTTAGTACCAGTAACAGTATTTTTATATACCCTAGTCTTCCGTATCGATCCTGACAATCTTTGGTTTACAGTAACATAATCAATAAAGCTATCCGTCATATCATCATCTGAGTACGATATTAGCTTTGGCTCATTTTATGATCAGTACCATGTTGTTTGTAACTAGATTATTGTACCTAAAAAACTATGGGTTTTTTATTACCATTGCTCTTTCCTTGTCTTCTGCACATTTACCGAATCTAGGATATCATTTATGATTTATTCCTATTCATATCAAACTGGGCGTTGAAGTCACCTAATACACATAATCTCTTTCTACCAGGGATGTTGTCTCGCTTTGCTCGGGTGATTGCTCCTGTATATGTCCTTATATTTTTTATTTTCGGTTAATTAAGAGTCTTATCCAGATTTTCGTCATGTTCTGTTTTATATGGTATAATTTTATTACATGCAATTTTGCAGATAACTGCAAAATTGCATCTAAAAAGAAAAACATGGGTAATAAAATTGGTTGTTCTATGAAAAATTTGTTATTCGATACATGGTACCTTGTGGAAGCTCATGCTTGCTCCTTTCTATAGTATTTTGTTTTACATGGTGTTGCAGAATATTATTATATTTTCATCGCTTTTCATATCTAACGTTCTGTATAACAGTACCTGGCTATTTACGTTTATCCTTCTTTCATACTTGCATCTCGCTTTTTGTCTTTCTTTATTTTTTCGTCTAGTGTCTATCGATGTTTCTCTGAAGGTGACATATATTAGAAGATAATAGATTCTGAAGGTAATATGTTCCCACTAGTCTCTTCGCTTGTTCTTGACTAAAACCGAAAGATAGTGTTTGTCATAAACTTCAGCTTTAGGTTGACTGTAGACTTTACTCGTTGGTGATATTTCTTTTAATACCAGTAACACCATTCCTAAATACCCTTGTCTTTTGTATTGATCCTGACAATCTTCGGTTTACAGTAAGATTAAATATAAACAAGAGCTAAGAGCTGATATGGCACTTGTGACGAGGCCATATGGTATGAGCTCTAACAAAATTCTAAGAATCAATAGATTGATTAAAAAGGAAAATCAGAGGCTTAATGCCTGTCAGGATTTAAGATAAGAGCTCCAAGTCACGATATCCTTCTAAATATAAAAATACATTAAGATCCGATCACCTACTCTTTAAGTTATAAATACTTCATTTTTTCAAATTTTTCCTCTCTCTTTAGCCCCCCAGATGGTCGAATCTGGGAACACGACTTTATCAAGTCAATTTGTGCAGCTCCCTGTCTCGCCTACCAGTTTTCATCGTCCTAGCATGTCCAGAAGCACCAAACTCGCCAAAGCACCGAACACCTCCCCCAACTCCCCCAAGAGAGCAAATCATGTACGGTTACGTCAATCACGTATCTATGCCATTTGCTTATTCTATCCACCAAGCTTCATCCCAATTCCTCCACTCTAAGTGTTTTCCAAGATTTCCGATGTCCCCTCCAACTCCCCCCAATGTCAACAGATCTAGTCGAGATTTGCAATAAGGGCTCTGAAATATTTCCTTCTAATTACTTCTAAATATCAAATTTCAATAAGATCCGGTCCCCCGTTCTTAAGTTAAAAAGACCTCAATTTTTCTAATTTTTCCAAATTAATACCCCCCAGCTCCTCCATAGAGAACGGATCCGTTCCAATTATGTCAATCACGTATCTAGAACTTGTGCTTATTCTTTCCATCAAGTTTCATCCCGATCTCTCCATTCTAAGCGTTTTCCAAGATTTCTGTTTCCCTCCTCCAAACCCCTGTGTCCCCGGATCCAATTTGAGTCAAAAATCGAGCATCTGAGACATGAGACCCTTCTATATATCAAGTTTCATTAAGATCCGATGACCTATTCGTAAGATAAAAATACCCCAATTTTCACATTTTCGGAGAATTCTGGTCCCCCCCCCTCCCCAATGTCACAGGATCTGCTCATAATTTAAAATAATAGCTTTAGAGCGCAAGATCCTTCCAAATATCAAATTTCATTAAGATCTGATCACCCATTCGTAAGTTAAAGATACCTCATTTTCCGAATTACCCCCCCCACCCCCAACTCTACCAAAGAGAGCGGATCCGGTCCGGTTATGTCATTCACGTATGTTAGACTTGTTTTTATACTGAAAGTAAATATAACTGACATATGTAACAATGTCATATAACATATTATAACATAATATGACATATGTAAAATAACAATGTAACTGAAAGTAAAGAGCGAGATTTAAACTTAAAACGAACAGAAATAATTCCGTATATGAAAGGGGCTTTTCTTCCTGAGCGCCCCACTCCTTACGCTAAAGTTTGACTCACTCTCCTAACTCTACTTTTTAAAACAGTAAAAAACTTTAGCGTAAAGAACGGGGCGTTTTCCTTAATTCCTAATCTCTTCTAGAAGAAAACTCGGATTCTGAAGACATGTTCTTTCAACAGAAACAGGCCAAATTGAGACCACCAAAATCACAACACAAATTTAAACGTTTTCAGAAAAAAAAACATTCGACAGAACGCACTCACGTGTTGGTTGAGGAATTAGAAGATCCTCAACCAAGCACGTCGAGAGCTCGACGTTCTCCCGCCATCGCCTCCGGCAATACAGAAAAAATATCAAAAGTAAGTATGAAATTTATATCAGTAGGTATCTCCTGACCGCTTTTCGCTAGTTCCAGCAAGTCCCTTTCTGTCAGGTAGAACTAGTTGGGTTTGTTATTCTATTCACTAATGGTAAGAAGGATAATCATCTTTTGTATAACCTGCTAGTGCTACAGATGTGTCTCAGTAATAGGCCGACATACTGAGGACAACTCCTCGATTCTACCGAGACTAAGGTCTTTACATTGACCTCCTCCTAAAAAGCTCCGGTTATATTTTAGAAGTGTTGAAAAATTCAGTAGCTGAACGATAGATGCACCGTTTGATTGGCCCCATCAGTAATGAGATGCTACTTTCCTATCTCTCTGCTAAAAAGTAGATAATAGAGACCACTGGTGGATCCAGGGGGTCGGGGGAGCCCAGGCTCTTCAAGATTTTTTCTGGCGTCCTTATTCCTTGTTTTATCCGTTTTTCCCTTTTTTAAATAATAAATCGGTCAATTTGGTCAATTATTAGCGCCTTTGTTATATTGCCCCCCGTCCTCTCCCAAGACTGTGCTTATTGGTGCCCATGTCATATTGAGCACCTCCCCTTAAGATTTTCCTCTAATATCTGTCCTTGGCGGAGCAAACTAAGTGCAGCTTGGACGTGGCTCATTTGGTCACTTTCCCTTTTATCTAGCTCGTTTTGCGCTTAACCATTATTCTAAACTATATTGTAACTATATTCTAAAGCTATTTTCAATCGGTATTTTTTTAATTTAATCATCATATTCCTATTTATCATATTTATTCCTATACATTCTTATTTCAATTATCTCGTTAGGGCCCAAGACAGGTCAAAGTAGGCCTTTGAGAAAAATCATGGCAGGAAAGAGAGGAGAACTTTGAGCTAGGACTTTCTACCCAGACCTTTATTTTTTTTTTTTTTTTTTTTTTTTTTTTTTTTTTTTTTTTTTTTTTTTTTTAGTGTAACATTGTAATATTGTAAGTGCTAAAGTATGTACTATTGTAAGTGCTAGTATTTATTTTCGTAGTGTAATATTTCTGTGCTAAAGTATGCCTCCAGGCATGTGTACTGGTTTTTCATATCTATCTATGTAATTGTTACAAATAAAAAATTATCTTTCTATCTATCTAGGTTTGTACTAGAGATTTATATATATTCAGATTTAATTAAACTTGCATTATTAGAATTTTTTTTGTATTGAACGGGGTTGAATTTTTTTTTCGAAGTTCAAGAAAGGGGAGTCCCTAGAAATATTCTAGTATACCTGCTTGAAAAAAATAATAAAAATTCGCTAAAAATTAGTTTCATTGTATAATTTCACAGCTTTAGAAACTTTCTGTTGTGCTAACTTCCTTGATTGATATATTCGCAGACATAGGATGTAAATAATTTATCCTGTACGTACATAGATTAGACAGCGTTTTGCTTAACATTTAGTAAGAGATTTTCGGTTTCCTTTACTTTTTGAATTGTTGACAAATCTAAAATCCCCTATCAATTTAGACAAAAATTGCTTCCGAAGCTCCCTGTGATGCTGAGAAAATTTGCCAATTTTCTTGAGACTGCCAGCTGACGCCTTTGTCTTTGAGACTGCCAGCTGTCGCTGGGATTCGCAAAATGACATTTTGGTATCAAACATCCTTAAAAGATTTTTTTCTAAAATTAGATTGAAGATTCACTTCGTATCTATACACCTTTCCTGACAAGTCAGGTAACTGTAATAATAATAGCTGGGTCTTTTTTTTGGTCCCGAAATATCACCACTGATGAAGAGTGATCTTTAAAAAAGTAATTAACGATTCTACAGATGATAAATATATCACTTTCGTCAAAAATTTCGTCTTAATAGCTCCTCCCTGACCTCTTCACTATTACTGATTAAACGATCATTTTAGGAGAACGGATATGATTTAAGATCATCTCATCGAGCGTTACCCCCCCCTGGTAGTCAGATGACGTGGGTAGTCCCATCATCTAAAAGGTTCAAAGGCTACAAATTGGAAGAGACTACATGCCAAATATGCTTCGGGGTGTTTAGTGGAGCCCTGAACACCCTTGCATGTGGGCATATCGTTCACAACCAGGTTTGTCCAATTTATGATTTTTCTTTTAAGTGTTGCTTAGCTCAGATGATAATTATATTTATAGTTAACAAATACAAAGTAGAAACAATAGGGAAAATCTTTGACTGACAAAAAGAATGAAGTGAGATGATAAATTCATTCAAACTAAAGAGAACAAAGTGATTAAGTGCAATTTCTCAGAGCCAACCTTGCATTTTTAGTAGCCTGTCTCAAAGGCCTTTTCGTAACTGGTTCAGTACTATTATAAATCGATTTAGTAAAATATTTTGTTAGATTATTTTTAATTAAATTTGAGTATAAAGTATATAGTGAGTACTCCCCTAAGTCTCTGTTAAAAGAAATATTATTGTGTATTTTGAGACTAAGTTCGATTGATTCCCGAACCACATGTTTTACCCTCAAATCATTACTGATGAGTGAAGATTTTTCAAAAAAATATCGTGTGGGAGGGGTTATTAAATATATGCCAACCTAAAGCAGAATCAAAGGAGTTGTTGGAACTATTTGAAATTAATGTCTTGTCTATGTCTTTTTTATGCTGTTATAACCGTTTTTCTTGATTCTGATGGGTCCTGCCAACATAGTAATTTTCACAATCACAAAGTATTTTATAGACCCTTCTTTGGCGAGTAACTGGGGTCTTATCTTTACCGGAATTTAAGAAATAAATTATTTTAAAATTATTAGTAAAAACTACGTACAGATTATTTCTTGTGCAAATGTATGTATATATGTATTTATTTATAACCCATCATACAAAATAATGAATTGATGGAGTACATTGAAAAAAAAAAGAAAGAAACAATATATCGTAATTACATTCTAAAATACAAACAAAAATAATTCCACGTCAAAAAACAACATTTTGCCATTCACGGTCGGTTTGCTTATTGCACATATGTACATTCAGCTCAGCGAACTTAGCAAACAGGTCAGACAAGCTATATTTTGTCATCAAATAGGAGTTGTGGGTCCACGGAGGAATTCGCAACAGAAACTTAGCAAATTTGAAGATCCTAAGATGGTCAGATTCACTTAATATAGGCTAAAACGGTACTAAATACAGAATATGTGGCAGGACGACACTATTGTAAATCCTCGCAAGATGGGCTCTATTCAAATGAAACTGAGAACTAACAATTGTACCATATGCGCGACGAATTTTCGTTTCCGTACTTTCTAGCATCAATAGCATAGTTTTCCTCAGATTTTTTCCAATAGGAAGGCCAAGATATTTCAACTTAACACAAGGCTTTACTTCTGTACCATTCAGATCTATAGATATATTATCTGATCTAGTCGTATCTATTTCATTAAAAATCAAAACATCACATTTTTCAGCATTTAGGGAAAGTCCAATATCACTAAGTTTTTACATATCTCCAAAAATCGTTTTTCTAGCCCACTGATAGTCCTACTAATATTAAAATCGTCGTCTACATAACATAATATCGACAAATCAGTACCTTTATATATATACAGCACGAAGAAAGTTGGCACTGAGCTGGAAGCGTTGCATTATTATAAACTGTGGGAGAAGTAACCGCACCCTGCTTAACCCCGATATGAATTGCTATATCACCAGTCAGCAAATTGCTTCCAGGTATACGTATTTTTGCTTTCATATGGCGGTACATGTACAAAGGAGATCTAACTAAGTCTAGCGACACACCACGGTTCAAAAGCTCATTCATTGCTTGGGGATGCAACAACGAATTTAATTTTGTTGTGATTTTTGGGATATACGGAAGATATACAATATTTGAGGGCTTATCAGTAGCCTCACATTGTGAAATATCTTCTTCGATTTTTACAAGAATGCCTTTTAATTCTACAATCAATGAGGGAGGTTACAACTGCTCTTTTAACTTGTGGGTGAGGGGGCTGATTTTTTTATAGTTATAGTTTATTAATATAGCATGTATGACAAATAAAATACACTTGGTCACCATGGAGAGGCAGAGCTCGTGATATGGTGACCTATAAAGAGGCAGATTAACGTAGGTGTTTGGATTTAAAAAGGGCCGTATTTATGTGAATGTCGTATTTCGAGCCCCTCTTTGGAGCCAGCTCATTTGGTTTGGTTAATACTCATGTCGTGCTTTTTTAAAATGAAATTTTTATTTTTCCGAGTCAGAAAAAAAAGGATAAATACAGATACCCATCTTACTTTGTAAGCAAGCATAACACCTATCTAATCACTAATCTGAAAATAGTCACGTGATGCTATACAGCGGATATTGTTTTTTCCAGAGCATTTCTACAATTAGAGTTAATAGGTTTTCAGATCCTCACAAGAGAGTATATGTTGTTATTTTACGAAGTTATTTTTCCGATTTGGGTTACGGAAACTCAGAATTTTCTTTTTCAGCGAAGGGGACAATCCATTTTTTCTGCAGTCTGCTGCGAAAAAAATATATGCTTCAGCTGCTTTCTTTTTTGTGCCTGGTCTCTTATAGGTTCTTGGGCTTAAAAACAAGCAGCAGGTAAAATAATAGGGAATTTCTGAGACAGTGAAACTTGCCCATACCTAAAATAAATATTTCGGCCCAAACCTGTTGCTCGTCCTCGGAAAAATACATAAGCACATTACAGCAAGACTTACATTAAACTAAAAAGTGACTTTTAAAATATGTTTGATAATCAGAAATAATAATCTTCAGTTTTAGTTGTAAAATTCGTATGTCACTATAAATTTTATGTCATTTATCTGTGTTTTTCTGTGGATGCCCCATGGATATAAGGTTGAAATATTAATTTGAGCAAGTTTCCTTGTCATAGAAATTTCCTATTGCTTAACCTGTTATTCGTTTTTATGATAGAAAGGCAGTGTGGTCATTGTCGTTATTTGGCTCTTTGGCTAGTTGTAAATAAACAAGGCAATTAAATATCATTTGTCATGCCTTACACTCTGCTACACTAAAAATTTATTTTAGTCTCCCAAGTCTTACAAATTTGAAATGTTGTCCATGAAAATTTTTTATTTTTTTTTCTTTGAAAAAAGTGTGGTTACTGTTCCTACACATATAATCTTATTACGGTTGAATAAAACACCGGAAAATATTTTTTCTAAAAGGTTGACATAAAAATTAGGTAATTGAAAATTTTAAATAAAAATATAGTAGAGATTGGACACATGTTTAGTTATAAATGAAGCCAGGGTTTCGAAATATATTAGTTCAATTGCTGAAATTTTAGCGTCACAGAGCTGCATTAACATTGAATTTCAGGCCTAATTTGTTCCTCATTTTTACGTTTTATTAGGGAATGATGTCAACTTTAATTAACTATAGAGGAATATGTAATTTTTTTGTTTTTTTGTTTCCTTCCGTGTATAATCAAGTTGAGGGATGATAAAAATTTCCTACTGTAAGAGGCCCTTCTTAACTCATTCCTTAATTTGGCTGGATAGGGAGGGAATCGTTTCCATTCATTCCTTAATAAAACTTAGAAAGTGAGGATTGAATCAGAATGAGGCTTTCTTAATAAAACAGGGCTTTACTGTGCTCTTGACACTGTCCTCGCGTGCACAGTTCGTGTGTGGTCACGTTAGGTAAAACTTTTTTGTCAAGTATTTTTTTCAAGTTGGTCCAGGACGAAAAAAAATTTGAAATTAGCTTTTTAAAATGCAGTCAAAAAAGAAAAGAAAAACTTCAAAAGTCATGTATTTTTTCTCTTGTCGGCATTTAAATGTAAAACAAATAACAAAACAAATATGAAACCTTTTTTTTTGAAACTTCATTTAATGGAGTTATTTTCACCTTTTCTCGTGCGCTTTATATTCGTGATTAATAAATAAGTCCCTACTGGTTCCCTATTTGACTATTCATTAATTACTCTTTTATTGTTTTAGTGCGTTGCTAAATGGTTTGAGAAGAGGGGTTATTCGTGTCCTTATTGTCGACAGTACGTCTTACCGGAGGAAGAATACCCGACGCTGCAGTGATATTTTTCAATGCGAAGTGGCACAAGAAGTTTTTTTTTTCTATTTAATAACAGTCAAAGACGACAATAGCTAAAACCCTGAACAGTGTTTCAAAAAATTTCCGAATTTCTTGATGCTTGTTAACAGGGCATCATCCAGGACCACTAGCTAATAATTCGAACTAGTCATTGTTTGCGTCTGCCTATTTTGATATGAGTGTGTCTTTTTTACATAGATAGATAGATAGATAAGTGTATTTCAAAAGCCCATGTGCCATATACACACAAAAATATAAATAAATAACAAACACACACAAAAAACAGAACTCAACGTGTAAAGTGCCTAATCTAACAACAAATTTCTTTCATTTCTCTCATTTTTTTCTAATAAATCGAACTATTCATTGTTTGCGTATGCCTATTTTGATATGAGTGTGTCTTTTCTACATAGATATATAGATAGATAAGTGTATTTCAAAAGCCCATGTGCCATATACACACAAAAATATAAATAAATAACAAACACACACAAAAAACAGAACTCAACGTGTAAAGTGCCTAATCTAGCAACAAATTTCTTTCATTTCTCTCATTTTTTTCTAATAAATCGAACTAGTCATTGTTTGCGTATGCCTATTTTGATATGAGTGTGTCTTTTCTACATAGATATATAGATAGATAAGTGTATTTCAAAAGCCCATGTGCCATATACACACAAAAATATAAATAAATAACAAACACACACAAAAAACAGAACTCAACGTGTAAAGTGCCTAATCTAACAACAAATTTCTTTCATTTCTCTCATTTTTTTCTAATAAATCGAACTAGTCATTGTTTGCGTATGCCTATTTTGATATGAGTGTGTCTTTTCTACATAGATAGATAGATAAGTGTATTTCAAAAACCCATGGGCGATATACACACAAAAATATAAATAAATAACAAACAAGCAAGGAAATTAACAACAGTACGAATTACAAACGCGCACAAAAAACAGAACTCAACGTGTAAAGTGCCTAATCTAACAACAAAAGAAATTAGTCATATGAAACTTTTTCTTCTTATTAAGGATTGATCTATATACACTCCCACTCGAAATATTGTGGTTGGGTCACTATTTTGCAGAATACCCGGAAGCATCAAGTTAATCCCATGCAAGTAAATTTCCCGTAAATTCAAGAGCAACGGGGATTTCCGGAGAAAATGATCCAACTCTTCATCATCTTCTTTACAAAGGGGACAAACATACCGCCTATCAGGACCAACTATCATTTTATTTTTGTCAAAAGTGTTTTGCCTGTTCTGGATTGGAAGATAATTCACCCTAAGCTGAATCCAACGACGCAGAATCATAGCCGGTAAATTAAATTTAAAATAAACCTCCTCTCCAAAACTAGGTTTTGCCTGATTATAATGTTGTAGGGTTCTAAAACCAGCCCTTGCAAATGCTGAATTTATTGACTCTCTAATATAAATTGTACCTGGCTTGCTAAATTTGTTGGTACATCACTAGAGCAAAGACCATTATTCCATGAATAAAGCATTCCTACTTTTTCTAGTAATGATTTAATTTGGGATGGCCACGAGGTTTTTAAACCACATTTCAATATCTGTTCATATGCCGCTCTTAGTAGTCTATCTTCGTTACTCTTAGTTAACTTCAACCAGAATCTAAGCATTAAAATATACCTATGTAGCTTTAAAGAAAACAGGCACATATCACCTTTCTTAATCTGTGAATGAGTTGTCTGATGTAGACCAAACACCCTTTTATAGTACTGGAGCTGAAGGGACTCCAGTTGCTGCACCGTTTCTCCACCCCATATCTCTGCTCCATATTCTATCACGGGAAAAATTTTTGTGTTAAATATTCTTTTATGCATTTTTAGGTTTTTAATCCCCATTATCGTCGGGTTTCTAAATATTGCTGACATGGCCACCCTACCTCTCTTAATTATTTCATCAACATGACTCCTTAGGCTTCCATTTTCCGATAAGATAAAGCCTAAATATTTTATTCTTTTACTTATAAATAGTTCCTTATTATTAAATTAAATGTATATTTTTCACCGCCCCTAACACTCCTTTTTTTTTAAATATCAACTTCGCTCTTTTCAGTATTCAGCCTTAATTGTTTTATCTGCAAATATTCTTCTGTGAGATTCAAAAGTGTCTGTAGATCTTGCGGTTTATTAGCCACCAAAGCAATATCATCTGCAAACAATAAGAGAGATTGTTTTTGAGTCCCTAGGCTAACTTTCGGAGCCCATCTATTCTCTAGAAAGTCAACAACATCATTAATAAAAATATTAAACAACATAGGTGAAAGGGCTTTGCCCTGTTTTACTCCCCGCTTAATATCAAAAAGCTTCGAAAACCTATTACCAACTATTACCAGTTGTATGATTCCACTCACACAAGTATACATGCTCACTATCACTCTAACAAATGAATAGGGAAGGCCAATATTTAGCATGGCATCATTCAATAACTCTCTGTCGACACTATCAAAAGCCTTATGGAGATCCAGAAATCCCACATAAAGACAAGTTTTACCCTTTCCATATTTATCTATCCATGCCTTTGAAATAAACACACTATCTGTCGTCCCATACCCTGTTCGAAACCTCCTTGTTCCTCATGTATTAAATTATTTTCATTTAACCAATTGGAAAGCCTGGTATCTAATATTTTCTCCAAAACCTTACTCAAAGCAGGGGCAAGCGCTATTAAACGATAATTTTCACTAGCCTTCGGGTTTCTTCTCTTAAAAAGTGGTATAAACAATGTCTTCCAAGCGCTTGGCCATTGCCCTGACGTTAACACCTTATAACAAAGAAAAACAATTATTGGCATCAAAATGGAAAGAAAAATTCTTAAATAAAAATATTGGTATACCATCAACACCCGCAGCAGTACCACCTTTTAAATTCTTAAATATCGACTTAATCTCTTGGCCATTCACATCACCCACTAAATCGTAATCATGTTCCCTCATAGGATAAACAACCATCTCTGGGGTATGCGCTACCTCCTGAAGATCTACACAATCACCTTCCAAATTATTTAGGTAATCAGGCCATGAATCAGCTTCCGGAACAACCTGGGTATTAACATTTCCCTTTCTACTATCATTCTTTATATAGCCCCAAAACTTTTTAAAATCTTTATTTCTAAAATCATCAGCAATGTCAAGTTTCTTCTTATTCTCACAGTCTTTTTTTTATTATTAAACTTTTATATTCTCTTCTTTTATCTTTATATTTATCCTATCTCAGACTTTGATCTTCCGCGCTATCAAATTCATTCAAACGATTTAATAAATATTTTAGTTCTTCTTTCATTAACTTGCAATCCAAATCAAAATATCCCTCATTCTTTTTTAATTTTTTAGTTAGGCCACAGTATTCTGCACAACTGCCCATTATTTCCTTATGTACGTATACCTGAGCAATAAATCTATTGTAACCGATGTTAAAATGTTTCTTTTTCTTTAAGCCATGAAATATTCTTAATTAGGGTCATATTTATCTAAGGTTGTCTTTTAGTTTACCATCAAAATAGGAAAGGTTGCAAACGATTTTCATCAGTCTTTCATTCGTGTTCGTGGTGTGAAGACCATTTAGTCTGAAAAGGATATGACTAATTGGACTGGTTTGACTGGATTTTATCATTCAATCTAGGTCGCATTGCAAAGTGAAATAGCTAACCGGTTTTGGCTCGCCCGGAGATTTACTGTTTACCTGTGCTTGGTTACATGCTGCATTAAATCAATAAGGAAGTGGCTTCATTGCAATCATTATGGAAGTATCACAAAAGAACTTTGATGAAGCAGTGAAGATTTTATCGGAAAAAACTTAATGTAATCCGTTCTCAAAAAGACATCAACAAGTCCATCCAGTTCCTTACGGGGGAAATAGCTACGCTAAAAAAGGATGCTTCCGATAGAGATATAAAAATTGGGCAACTGGAAAAGGAGTTGGAGGATCAAAATTAACGTGTGACCAACTGGAGAATTAGGTACTGGAAAGTGATGTCAAGGACCGCAAATTGAATTTATTAATTCATGGCATGCCTACTGAGTGGCCGTCTCAAACAGTTGAAGAAAATGTTAAATTTTTTTTTATCTGTTACAATGGAGATAAGCGACCCCATTCAGATTACGAAGTGCTACCGCATGCTCGATGGTTCAAATGCTCCGTCTCGTCTGTCAGGCCACGTTAACTTTACGAATCGAAGGCCTCGTCCGGTACCTGTATTTATCTCGGTTGTAAACGAACAGAACATTCAGAGGATTATCAACTCAGTTCGTAAATTGAAGGGGAGCAGCATTCATGTGTGCACGGATCTTCCCCCCAAGCTAAACGCTACTCGAAATGAACTTCTTGCGAAAGCAAAGGATTTACGTGAATCAGATTTCGCAAAGTTTACGCGTGTTAAACAGAAGGGCTCGAAGCTTTGGCTTGAATCCAAATCCAAGGCCTCGTCACCCTAGGAAAGAGTGATGGGCTAGTTTTTGCTGTCCCTTTGCGATTATTATTAGTATTATGATAGAAATTTTGATTGATTTTATTACCACTTCTGTCACAGTGTTGTGTACATGTTGGGCTCTACAACCTCGTTTTTTGCGCATAATTTTTTTTCTAGTGTTAGTAGGTCTAGTGAAAAAAATCAGGTTTCGAGGTCATGTTTGTTCTCTGCCACTTTTTTACCTGATTTGTCTGATTAGTGGTGCGGTGCCATTTCCATTTTTCCGTCTTGTCTGTCTGGGACATAAGGTAAAGATGAAATTTATATATAACACGTGAGTAGTGGGGAGTCTGTGGGAAGATTGGGGAGCCACCTCGGTGATCAGCTTGATCTAAAAAATATTTATTATTATTTTTCCCCTTTTGCTGAAGGTGTCTATGATGATCATTTAGCTAGCCTTCCTGCAACTGATTTTTTATTTGAAGGGGATTTAGGAACACCTGTAATTGATGGGAACTTAAGATCAGCACTTTTTAACTGCATAGGTTTGGCTAGTAGCCACGAGTTTGTTTCGCAGTTACTTTGTAACCACAGGGTAAGTATCTTAGGCCTATGTGAAACGTTTTTAAGTAATGAAAATGCAGAATTTATGAATTGTGATGGATTTAAATTTATATCTAATAATAGGAAAAATAGACAGGGTGGCGGAGTTGGACTTTTTGTTCGGGATGATATTCCATTTGCTGTGAAGAAGCAACTATCTAAGCATGACCAAGAGATGACTTTTGAGAGTCTTTGCATTGAGTGTGTGACTGATAATAGGAAAGTTCTTGTCTGTGTTGTT
Organism: Artemia franciscana; assembly: GCF_032884065.1. Lineage (NCBI taxonomy): Eukaryota > Metazoa > Arthropoda > Branchiopoda > Anostraca > Artemiidae > Artemia > Artemia franciscana. The sequence goes on from NC_088863.1 coordinate 38,215,442, forward strand.
TATCGATCACCATCGGCTTCGTTACAAGAGTTTTTGCGAATTTATGAATGCTTCATTGAAGATGTGACTAATTTGAATTCTGACCAAGTTCTGATATTACGTGTATTTTTCAACGTTATTTAGGGTACTAATTCCTTGGGTTTAAATTTGAATAGCTTCTTCTGAGTGCCAACATGGTGGGTAAGGGAATGGTTTTTTTTTACGCTTGCTTCCCAGGAACTTAAAATCTTTGTGATGTCTTGGGAACTAATCCATAGAAGAGGATTTGAACTGGCTGGGATACAAGAAGATTATTTGCCAGTAGGTCAGCTTTATGTAAATTGTAGCTAAGAAAAGTTCGTGGTAGCGTTGGTAATGAGAAGGTAAGAAAAATAATGACCAAAATCTGAGGAAAGTTGAACCTAGATGAGACTAGTGAAAGAAAAATAAATAAATATCAGAATGTTCTGCAAATTCAAAAGTCATAAGTCTACTTTAGCGTATAATTCAAATATAAAGAAATATTACTGAAGTTTGAAGATAGTACAACCTTTTAATAAGACTAATGCTATTAACAAAAATTAAAGTATACTCTAAAATCGAAAAATATCGTCTTTTTAATTAGCATACTTTATTTCAATTAAGAGAATGAACTATCCACCTTGATTTAAATGAAAATATGGCACATTGCCTTTAAAGCATCCACAGGCAAAGTTGCTGTAATACTCTGGCAAAAATTTTAAAGCCAGAGTCAATAATTGGCGGTATTATCCAGGCATATATTATGCGTATCCAACTGCAAGATGAAAGACAGTTTCAAGAACAAAGCTGCCTTTTCCCCGCGGAAACACATTTCACTTTATAATCTGCCTTCGCGATTGATTGACAAGAGAGAGCACTAATTTTTTTGCCAGCCTAGTTCCAGAAAATTAACATTAGTCATTTAAAAGAAAAATAAATATTTCATCATCTTACATAAATGAAACATGACAATCTATAAATATTCAATTAAAAATATAGTGTTTTGGAACTTTGTGATTTCCGTTTTTCCCGTTTTCTATTGTATCTGCCTCCATGGTATAGGAATAGGAGCCTCATATCTATTTATAGCTTCCCGGATATTGGGTCGAAGCTCACAGAGCTTGCTGGCAAAAGGCCCCAAGGAGGGCTTACTCGTTTGCCTTAGTTTCTTGTTTTTTCTGTTTTGTGTAGTGTTTGTTTTGTTTCTTTTATTGGTACTCCGCTTTGATTATTTGTAGCGGGTCAAAAATAAATTATTATTATTATTTAATCCATCTCCAGGAAGGTGGCAAGACTCACTCACTCACTCAAATCACTTCCTTTATAAGGGAAAAACAGATTCATAGTGTCTACGCAATAAATGTTTTACTTTGGTTTAATTTTTGTTGCTCATGTTTTGCTCTTTCATGGCTGTTCATTTTGTACTTGTAGTAAGCTTTTTTTCTCTGTAGACAACAATTATAAGAATACTGGTACTGGTCCCCTTTAGGAGACATAAAAGGGGGAAAAGAAAGATTATTTCTAAAGAAAAATGATGATATTCCTTTAATATGGGCTCAAACTAGATCTACGTTGCATGGGCAACGTGAGGTGATGCGGGAACCTTTGTTTGTAAACAATTTTTAATTGTTTTAGTTGGCTTTTTATATATTGGTGTGAGAGGGATAAGGCTTTCTTTGTCCCTTCCAGAGTCTTGCCACCTTCCTGGAGATGGATTAAATAATAATAATTAATAATAATTATTATTAAACTTTTATATTCTCTTCTTTTATCTTTATATTTAGCCTATCTCAGACTTTGATCTTCCGCGCTATCAAATTCATTCAAACGATTTAATAAATATTTTAGTTCTTCTTTCATTAACTTGCAATCCAAATCAAAATATCCCTCATTCTTTTTTAATTTTTTAGTTAGGCCACAGTATTCTGCACAACTGCCCATTATTTCCTTATGTACGTATACCTGAGCAATAAATCTATTGTAACCGATGTTAAAATGTTTCTTTTTCTTTAAGCCATGAAATATTCTTAATTAGGGTCATATTTATCTATGGTTGTCTTTTAGTTTACCATCAAAATAGGAAAGGTTGCAAACGATTTTCTTCAGTCTTTCATTCGTGTTCGTGGTGTGAAGACCATTTAGTCTGAAAAGGATAAGACTAATTGGACTGGTTTGACTGGATTTTATCATTCAATCTAGGTCGCATTGCAAAGTGAAATAGCTAACCGGTTTTGGCTCGCCCGGAGATTTACTGTTTACCTGTGCTTGGTTACATGCTGCATTAAATCAATAAGGAAGTGGCTTCATTGCAATCATTATGGAAGTATCACAAAAGAACTTTGATGAAGCAGCGAAGATTTTATCGGAAAAAACTTAATGTAATCCGTTCTCAAAAAGACATCAACAAGTCCATCCAGTTCCTTACGGGGGAAATAGCTACGCTAAAAAAGGATGCTTCCGATAGAGATATAAAAATTGGGCAACTGGAAAAGGAGTTGGAGGATCAAAAATTAACGTGTGATCAACTGGAGAATTAGGTACTGGAAAGTGATGTCAAGGACCGCAAATTGAATTTATTAATTCATGGCATGCCTACTGAGTGGCCGTCTCAAACAGTTGAAGAAAATGTTAAATTTTTTTTATCTGTTACAATGGAGATAAGCGACCCCATTCAGATTACGAAGTGCTACCGCATGCTCGGTGGTTCAAATGCTCCGTCTCGTCTGTCAGGCCACGTTAACTTTACGAATCGAAGGCCTCGTCCGGTACCTGTATTTATCTCGGTTGTAAACGAACAGAACATTCAGAGGATTATCAACTCAGTTCGTAAATTGAAGGGGAGCAGCATTCGTGTGTGCACGGATCTTCCCCCCAAGCTAAACGCTACTCGAAATGAACTTCTTGCGAAAGCAAAGGATTTACGTGAATCAGATTTCGCAAAGTTTACGCGTGTTAAACAGAAGGGCTCGAAGCTTTGGCTTGAATCCAAATCCAAGGCCTCGTCACCCTAGGAAAGAGTGATGGGCTAGTTTTTGCTGTCCCTTTGTGATTATTATTAGTATTATGATAGAAATTTTGATTGATTTTATTACCACTTCTGTCACAGTGTTGTGTACATGTTGGGCTCTACAACCTCGTTTTTTGCGCATAATTTTTTTTCTAGTGTTAGTAGGTCTAGTGAAAAAAATCAGGTTTCGAGGTCATGTTTGTTCTCTGCCACTTTTTTACCTGATTTGTCTGATTTGTCAATTTGACCATCTGGGGGTAGTGAGGGGCCGGTTAATTCGGAAAAAAATAGAAAAATTGAAGTATTTTTTACTTTTTAACGTCAAAATTTTTTTGACGGAAAGTAAGGAGCGACACTAAAACTTAAAACGAACAGAAATTACTTCTGTATTCAGCATTCTAAGTCTTCTTGCCCTTTATCTGGAGCTGAACTCGATCCCGAGTGTATCTTTAAATATTGCAGAGGAAGTGGTTTTAAAACTCGGCTACAGGTAACTTTTGTTTGGTGCTCAGATACTTGAATTGACTCATTAATATACTTTTGGGGAACTCTAAGCAAAATCTTTGCCTAAGATGCGATTCCTAAGGGTTCCAAAGTGATTGGACAGCCATAATCAAATGTGCCCGCATTTTTTACGAAACATTTTACGTTTACAATAAGTAGTTTGTGTCATTTGATGCAATTTTTTGGTTCTGTAGGGGTAATGTTGACCCTGGAGGTATACTTGTCAAACCTCCATTACTCTGAGAAAAATAGCCATTTCAAAATTGTGATGTGGATCCATTTGAGGAAAAATGACGACACAGAGCATATTTGACACACAGTTTTTAACCATGCAATAAGATGGCCCAGCTTCTGGTGTTGTGTTGTCAATTTCTTCCCTAATGTTTTGGCATTAAACTTAACCGAAAGTATTTGGTGAAGTCCTATTCTGCCAATTTTCCATTTCTGTGAAAACTTCAAATTTCTCTTTTTTAAAACAAATATGTTTTTCATTATTCTTAAAACAGATATAAACTTGATTGCTGATGGAAGAGAAATAGTCAATAAATAAGATTTAAAAATGAATAACAACCCTTGAAATGTTTTTTTGCACCGTTAATTATTCTCCCAGGAGTGTGTTCATGACGTCATTCCAGCAGAATACCCAAATACAGGATTAATTATGGCGTCAATCGAGCAAATCGGACATCTTAATTTACCATGACGTCATCCAGTGAATAAAAGTAGCTGCACTGATGGAATTGGTTCAGTATTAGTTAGTTAATAGAACAATGCTTTCATTTGTTAAATTTGCTATTTTTGTAGTATGTGCAGGATTATTATACTGGATGATTAAATGGTGGACGGCTAAAGAAGAGCCTTTTTTTAGTACTGGTAGCTTAGCCAATTCAAAAAAAGAAAAACGCAAAGCTTTATCAGAAACTTGTGCTGATAAGGAAGGGCTTGGTGTAGATAATTTGATACTGGAAAAATCACCTATAAGAGAGGCCGAAGAATCTAAAAAACAATCTGCTTCTACCGAAGCAAATATCAAAAAAGAAGAAGAGCGTAAGACGGAGGTGGGGAATTTAGGCATCTCTGAAGCAGTTACTGAAGTGAGCAGTTCTGTAACAGCTGAGTTGACCAGCGATAATAAATTAGCAAACGATTATGCGGTGGGCGCAGGAATGAAATCAGTTGAAGAAGATTCATTTAATACAACAGAAAATATTAGCCTTGCTACTGAAAAATCAGAGCAAAAAATGTCCAAGATTGAAGATAAGGAGACAGAAAAAATATTATCTGTCAGCTTAATAGAAACTTTAATAACTACAGGAGAGGCAAAAAAATCCGATGAAAAATTGGTGTCAACATATGCAACAATTGAAGGAATGGAGATAGTAAGAATGGCAGCTGAATTGAATAGATTTATCAGTACCCTAAAGATAACTACTGAAGTCAGTGATCCAGTAGAAGCTGACCTTACTCCTTTTGACAAACTAGTGAAGGATGATAAGAAAACAACAGAGGACTTTGCTAAATCAAAATATACAAGTGCCATTTTTGTTGAAGATTTAGACGTGGCAATGCTGCAACAAGAAAATATGAAGAAAGAAGGACACATTTTTGACAAATTAGAACAAGAAGAAATGCATAACAAGAAGAAGAAGAAGAAGAAGAGCAGTTCTGTAACAGCTGAGTTGACCAGCGTTAATAAATTAGCAAACGATTATGCGGTAGGCGTAGGAATGAAATCAGTTGAAGAAGATTCGTTTAATACAACAGAAAATATTAGCCTTGCTACTGAAGAATCAGAGCAAAAAAATTCCAAGATTGAAGATAAGAAGACAGAAAAAATATTATCTGTCAGCTTAATAGAAACTGAAATAACTGCAGGAGAGGCAAAAAAATCCGATGAAAAATTGGTGTCAACATATGCAACAATTGAAGGAATGGAGATAGTAAGAATGGCAGATGAATTAAAGGGATGTATCAGTACCCTAAAGATAACTACTGAAGTTAGTGATTCAGTTGAAGCTGACCTTACTCCTTTTGACAAACTAGTGAAGGATGAAAAGAAAACAACAGAGGACTTTGCTAAATCAAAATATACAAGTGCCATTTTTGTTGAAGATTTATACGTGGCAATGCTGCAACAAGAAAATATGAAGAAAGAAGGACAAATTTTTGACAAATTAGAACAAGAAGAAATGCATACCAAGAAGAAGAAGAAGAAGAAGAAGAAGAAGTTTGTTCAAAGTGGAATTCCAATGACGATTAATTTTGACCTCCAAAGGATCGCTAGCTATGGATACAAGCAGGGTACGACGACGGACATCGATGACGGACATCGTAAAGTGAATGGAGGGGTAAAAGGATTACAAAACTGTGATGAGCTTTCATGCTGTGCAAACTCAACTATTCAATGTCTCTTTAGCACACATAAGAATCTTTTCAACGTTCTTTCCCAATTACGAGGCCCTATTTCCAATGAAATAAAACGACTTGCATTTTCGTCCCTTGAGAAAACAGAATCAACAAAACAGCTTATAAAATTACTTCCGTCTAGGTATGGCTTTTCAAATTCATTCTATCAGTGCATGGCTGAATTTTGGGACACTTTGTTTGATTGTGTTGATAATGAAAACATCCCGAACTATGCCAACCGATTGTCATATCAAAGTCCACTTAGTGAAATTTTTCATTTTGAAAATCGAAAATATTTGATATGTGACATCTGCCGATGGAGCGAAATTGAAGATCATCAGATGTGTGGGAAACTTCTTTACTTAGCAGTTCCAGAATCATATAAGGATTGTATTCCTTTCAATAGAGTTCTTAATCCTAGTGCAGTTGACAGACATTGCCCAAATGGACATGAGCTGACTTCTCGCATAGTATTTACCCAAACTAGTCCCTTTCTTGCTGTGGCTTTGAATAGAAATTTACCCGGTTTCAACAGTGGAAATCTATCCTGTATCGTAAATATTGATTTTGATAAAATCATTTTGGAACTTGCAAAGGATAACAGTGCTGAAGATAGCTGTTACCATGACCTCTTGTTATCATCAGTCAATTATAAAGCTGTTGCTATTGGAGTACGCAAACCTTGGTTCAAACATGCTCATTATTTAGTATATCGAAGGACGCCTGAATGTGGCTGGTATAAATGGGAAAATTCAAAAGTGACAGAGGTTGATATGAACGATTTAAATTTTGATGATAAATATAATTTACAGAAAATGAATTTTCTCGTCCTTGAGAAGTGTTAAAGGTTTTGAAAAGCCCTATAAACCAATTCCTCTTCTGGATGACACCTGTGGATTCATGACCAACTGGTGCAAGAGCACCTAGCCAGTTGGGACGAAAAGACGAAAAGAAAATAGAGAACTTTGTAAGCTAAAGTGTATTCTGGTCGAATAAAACAGAACAGTTGAAAAAGAGGTTTGTGTATTTTGTCAGAGATTCAATTAAAAGCCCTTCAAACCGAAGTAAACGATATGCAAACGACTGCTTATTCTATGGTCATAATGTCATCCTCTATGTCAATTTCGTCATACTAAAAACTTTAGTCGATAAGCTATTGAATTATGTGCTTTCCATACCACTTTGGGGCGTAACTGACATTTATGCCAGATTGGAAGGTCTAATCAACCACGCCGCCTTGATAATTTGAACTTCTTGGCGTGCACGGCGTTGCCGGTGATTTTCTCGGAGAATATTTTTGGACCAAAATGAATAAATCCAAAAACCTAATCTGGAACGGTGTGTTGAACTATCTGCTCTGGTCAGTGCGTGGTGGTATACCGAAGGATGAAATAGTGAAAACATGCACCGACTTCTTCAAAAGAGAATCTATTAAGGAAGCAACGATTCTCATCTTTTCTATCATTCATAAAAATGTACGCCCTTCAATGCTGTCATGGAATCTTAATAAAATCACACCATGATATTCAGCGTATCCGAGAACCTTACTGTACAGCTTTCAAGCTCCGATCTGCAAAAATGTGAAATTTTGTATTTTTTCCTAGAAGAAATATCACGGATGCGTGTTTTATTTGTTTGTTTTTTCCCCGGGAGGATCGTATCAACCCAGCGATCCAAGAATATCGCGAGAGGGCTCATTCAAACGCAAATTAAAAGTTTTAGTGTCCTTTTTAAGTGACCAAAAAAATTAGAGGTCACCTAGGTTCACTTCCTCGCTCAATTTTTTCCCAAAGTCACCGGATAAGAAATTGAGATATCCATTTAGTCCAGCATAATAAAAAAATCTAATAAATATTTCTTTGAGGAAGACTTGATCTGATTGTTAAAAAAAAAACAATCAGAAATTAATTAAAAAAATAATTGTTTCAACTGAAGGTAATGAACAACATTAAAACTTAAAACGAATGGAAATCATTACGTATATTTGGGATTTTGTCCCCTCTTCAATACCTTGTTATTTAGGCTAAAGTATTTTATCAATTTCAAAAGAGATATTTATTCTAATTAAACGGTCTTTATGATTCAGGGGTCATTTTTGAAGAATTGGAAAAAAATTCAAACTTTAGCGTAAAGAGCGAAATATCGACGAGGGGGCTAACCCCCCTCATATTAAGTATATGAGGAGTTTGTTCCCTCGTCAATATCTCGCTCTTTACGCTAAAGCTCAATTTTTTTTAATAATGGCTGACATAAACAATAATTTGTTTGTTTTATTCTTCGGCCAGACTTGAGCATTTAATTTTATCTGCAACAGCTTAATGCGTGGTAATAAACTTAATGCGAATAGAAAATATTACATATTTGAGGGGGTTTGCCTTTCCTCAATAGCCTGCTCTTACGCGGAAGTTTTAACTTTTAAAACAGGTTATTATTCTAATTAAACTGTCTTGGTGATTCAGCGGTCATTCTTAAGGAATTGGAAGAAAATTCGAACTTTCTCGTAATGAGCAAGATATTGACGAGTGGTTGAGCCCCATCATATACGTAATATAAATATAAGAAATATAAAGCTTCGTTATGTAAGTTAATTCGTAAGTTATGTATATTTATTACTAATAAAACACTTTCGTAAATAAAATTAAAAGTTCTAGTTAGCTTTTAGCAACCAAAAAAATTGGACGGCAACTAGACCCCCTTCTCCACCCTTTTTTTCTGAAATCGTCTGATCAAAATTTTTAGAAATTCATTTAGCCAAAAACAGTAGAATTAGTATGTGAATTTTTTTAATTGTTCATGCAAGATGAACCAAAATCAAAACATGCATTAATTCAAAAACCTTTAGAAATGAAATACAACAAAACCCAGTTTATCTAACTGAAAGAAAGGAGCGACATTAAAACAAAACGAATAGAAATCATTCCTTATATGAAAGGGGCTGTCCCCCCTCAACACCTCGCTCATTATGTTAAAGTTTGATGTTTTCTCACAACTCTGCCTTTTAAAACAATAAAAAAAAAATTTTAGAGTAAAGGGGGAGGCTTTGATGAGGGGACAGTCCGTTTCATATTCAGAATAATATGAAATACCCCCCTCGCCCACACGGAAAAGTCTTCCGTGGAAATTTTATCGAACAAAAAGTACCCCCCCCCCCCGCCAAACTCCCCTCTGACAGATGATAGACACTGCATATATGACGGAAATATCTAGTATTTTTGGTGAAAATTATCACTGTCTCTTAAAAGGATTTAATCCCTATTTGAACTTTAATTTATTGCAAGGTGTATCCTTTTCCTTTTAAATTTCGTGGGTTGTTATTTTTAAGAACTGCTTGAATATTTTTCTTGTTGGCTAATACGGTCCACACATGTCACAGTCATTTTAAAAATATGGCCCACAAGTATAGGTACTTTTGACAAATGCGTCTGCGCCTTGTCAATGCGTTTGTATGGTGGTGCGTATGTGGTGTATGGTAAAGTTGAACTAGGTGTCGTCTAAACTTTGAGCCAACAATGTTGTGTAATCGTCTTTAATTGGATGAATGTAATCTCCTGACATCACTCAACTAATAAGAGGGGTTTACCGTTAGTGTAGACTAAGTTAAAAGGACTGTGGCACCATCAGTCTTTGTCAAAGCGTCACTGGCAGCCAATGAAAATTTATTTTTCACGAGTAAGACCAGGAATCTACCATTGGTTCGAATTTGAAACCGCTGATCTAAAATTTGAGATATATGGCGAAGATAACAATACTAAGGATTACTAGCTTACTTAATTTCTGAGGGTACTGAGGAACTGTGTCGTGTGGAACCAATCGACTTAGGGATTATTTTTGACGGCCATTTAAATCTGCCAGCTACATCTCCCCCAACGGTCCTCTGCCAGTCTCTTTCTCATCTCCTACCATGCGTCTGGAAGTCTCCCTATGGCTCAGTATCTTCCTTAAATTTTCACTAATATTTTTTCTTATGTCCTCTGTGAGGTTGTCTCGAGGATGTTGCTGGTTCGCAGATGAGGGCGTTTTGAAACGTCATACCTTTAGGGTGACGCAAGGTTTGGCTAAAGAGTTTGGGGCGACGTCTAGTGATGATAAGACTACTGGGGGTTGTACAATTATGCCTGGCAGCCAACGTTCACCACCGTGATTCTTTTATATCTGAACTCTCAAAAGCTAATGGTGTCCCTTTTTGACGAATTTTAATTGTCTATATTCTGCCCAATTAATCTTTTATATATATTTTCCTAAAGAAAAAATCTCTAATATGAATGATGTATTGTTATTTAGTCTTTTCTACTTGGCACTTATTGATTACGGCCTGGCATACCTATTGAGGGAAGATATCTCATTTAGGCTGAATTTTTACCATTAGTGATCATTCATTTCCTTCTCCTAAAACAAAAATTCCATTATAAATATTTGGTGTCATTCTGGGAAACACGTGAAATCTGGCTGTAAAATTTGAAAATCTCGCTTCCATTTTTTCTGTCTCGATGGACCTGCGCTTTTAAGTAATGGCCATTAGAGGAACCAATTTGTGAGAGAAGGTGACCCCCCCCCCCTCCAAGATTTAGAATAGTATTTAGATCTAGATTTGACTGGTGCTCCAATGTTAGATCACGAAACATACCTTTAACTTTATTTTTTGTTATTAAAATATTGTCTTATTTAGTTTCAGCTATATTGGCGGAAATATCAGTCCCTCTCCAACCAACTGTTACAATAGCTACGAGAGTCATGAGGTTGGAAGCACTAATTTTGCTGACAGTGCAACTTCTCTGTTTGAAAATAAAAGTTTGACTTTAGATACAGTGATTCCTCATATCCCAGTGATGTCTTTTAAGCCCCCTGGTTAGTACTTCCTGTAAATATATCCAAATATGCTCCATTTACATCGTTGTAATTTTTTGTAAATACATATTTTTGTCAATACATTTTTCATCAGCTTCAATTAAGATCCTCTGACCACACAGTCAATTTCATCAGTCAATCGGTCAATAGGCTAGTTTGGTCTTCTCTTTTTTAGAACTGAGGATGGCTTGGCAGAGTTTCTAACCAAAATGTCGTCTTTTGTCCTTTTCGCTTTTCTTCTGTATACTTGCTTACGAAAGGGTGACCAGATCTTAATGAAATTTGATATTTAGAAGGATCTTGTGCTTTAAAGTTCTAATTTCAAATTCCGACCAGATCCTGTGACATTCGGGGGAGTTGGAGGGGGAAACCGGAATTCTTGGAAAACCTGAAAATTGGGGTATTTATATCCTACGAATAGATGATCGGATCTTAATGAAATTTGATTTTTAGAAGGAATTCATGTCTCAGAGCTCTTATTTCAAATCCCGACCAGATTTTTTGACATTGGGGGGAGTTGGAGGGGGAAATCTTGGAAAAACACTTGGAGTGGAGGAATCTGGTGGATAGAATAAACAAATGTCCTTGATACGTGATTGACAGAATCGTACTGGATTCGCTCTCTTTGGGGGAGTTGGGGAGAGGGGTTCAGCGATTTGGTGAGTTCGGTGCTTTTGGACGTGCTAGGGCGCTGAAAATTGGTAGACGTGTCAGGGATCTGCACAATTTGACTTGATAAAGTTGTTTTCCCGGATTCGACCATCTGGGGGGCAAAAGGGAGAGGAAAAATTAGAAAAAATTAGATATTTATAACTTACGAGTGGGTGATCGTATCTTAATGAATTTTGATATTTAGAAAGACTTTGTGACTCAGAGCTTCTATCTATAAATATAAAAATAAGTTGTTTGTCTGTGGGTCTGTCGAGTGACGTCATGTCATCATCTCGTCATGAAGTTAGTTGTCGTCATGTTTATTATGACGATGACGTCATTAAAAGTATTTAAGAAAATCTTTCAAAGTCTAATTTTTAATTGTAAGAAGATCGTGGACAGAAAAATCTTTAATTGTAAAATGACTGAAGAACCTACAATGGCAACAGCCGAGGAAGCTACTCAAAGAGTCTATGCCAAATAACTTGCGGCTAATAGAGAAAGTAAGAAAAGAAAGCGTGCCGAGGAATCACAAGAACAGCAAGAAAACACGCTTGCGACCAGAGAACGCAAAACCGCGCAGTTAGATGAAAATCCACCTGGACAGCGAGAGTCAAAACATATCAAAACTGAAAATGATAGCGATGATGATTGGGTTTGGGATTTTAACTTGGATAAGGTCATCAATCCTTAACAGATTTTAGTTAAAAAAAAACAAAGGTTCGGCGATATATATTTCATAGTGACGCTGAAAAATAAAGCAGAAAAAGAAAACTGAAAAAAGAATAAAGGTAAAAAACAAAAAAGAAAAAAACACTCAAAGAGAAATTACAGACCGGGACACAAATGACGACCGGGACAGAGGGAATATAAATGACGACCGGGACACTCAAAGAGAAATTACAGACTGGGATACCGGGACACAAATGACGACAGGGACACAGGGAATATAAATGACGACCAGGACACGGGTATTTAAGAATATTATTCAAAGACAAATTTTTAATTGTAAGAAGATCGTTGAAAGAGAAATTTCTAATTGTAAAATGACTGAAGAACTTACAATGGCAAAACCCGAGGAAGCTGCTCATAACGAGTGTATTCAAGCCGAAGTAGCTGAGTTGGTAAAGCGTTATGTTTCAGGTTCTAGGTCCGAGAGGCTCCAGGTTTGAACCTTGGCTTTAGCATTAATACAAAAGAAGAAAAAAACTAAAAAAGGTAAAAACTACAAAAAAAAACTAAAAAGAAAATACTAAAAAAGCTAAAAAACTAAAAAAACAAAAAAAGGTAAAAAACTAAAAACAAAAAAAAGAAAAAAACTGGAAAAAAGGTAAAAACTACAAAAAAACTAAAAAGAAAAAAAAACTAAAAACTAATAAAAAAAAACTAAAAAAAAACTAAAAACTGAAAAAGAAAAAAAAAACTAAAAAAAGGAAAAAACTGAAAAATAAAGGAGAAAAAAAACTAAAAGCCGGGACACAGGGAATATAAAAGACGACCGGGACACTCAAAGAGAAATTACAGACTGGGACACTGGGACATAAACAACGACCGGGAGATATAAATGACGTCCAGGACACTCAAAGATAAATTACAAACCGGGACACCGGGATACAAATGACGACCGGGACACAGGGAATATAAACAAATATATATATATATATATATATATTTATACATATATATATATATCTATATATATAAAAATAAGTTGTCTGTCTGTGGATGGATGGATGGATGGATCAGGTGACGTCACCTGAAAAAACTGGATCAGGTGACGTCAAAACTGAAAAAACTAAAAAAAGGCAAAAACTACAAAAAAAACTAAAAACTAATAAAAAAAATAAAAAAGCTAAAAAACTAAAAAAACTATAAAGGTAAAAACCAATAAAAAACTAAAAAAAAACTGAAAAAACTAAAAAAAGGCAAAAACTATAAAAAAAAACTAAAAACTAATAAAAAAAGTAAAAAAGCTAAAAAACTAAAAAAACTAAAAAAACTAAAAAAAGGTAAAAAACTAAAAAAAATAAAAAATAAAAAAAAAACTAAAAAAAAGGAAAAAACTGAAAAATAAGCTAAAATAAAGGTAAAAACCAATAAAAAACTAAAAAAAAAAGGAAAAAACTAATAAATGACGACACTCAAAGAGAAAGCGACCAGGACAAAAGGAATGTTCGATTAGCAATCAACAAAGCACCGGGACACAGGGAGTATAAATGACGACCAGGACATAAGTAAAAAAAAAAAAAACTATCTATATATATAAAAATAAGTTGTCTGTGGATCTGTGGATCGTGGATCAGGTGACGTCACCTGAAAAAACTGGATCAGGTGACGTCAAAACTGAAAAAACTAAAAAAAGGCAAAAACTACAAAAAAAACTAAAAACTAATAAAAAAAAACTAAAAACTAATAAAAAAGCTAAAAAACTAAAAAAACTAAAAAAAAGGCAAAAACTACAAAAAAACTAAAAACTAATAAAAAAAATAAAAAAGCTAAAAAACTAAAAAAACTAAAAAAACTAAAAAAAGGTAAAAAACTAAAAAAACTAAAAACTAAAAAAAACTAAAAAAGGTAAAAACTAAAAGAACTAAAAAAGAAAAAAATAAATGACGACACTCAAAGAGAAAGCGACCAGGACAAAAGGAATGTTCGATTAGCAATCAACAAAGCACCGGGACACAGGGAGTATAAATGACGACCAGGACACAAGTAAAAAAAAAATTAACAAAACTAAAAAGAAGGTAAAAACTACAAAAAAACTAAAAAGAAAAAAAAAACTAAAAACTAATAAAAAAACTAAAAAATCTAAAAATCTAAATAAACTAAAAAAGAAAAAAAAAAGGAAAAAAATAAAGGAGAAAAACAAAACTAAAAAACGAATGTATATACAGACCGGTACACCGGGATACAAATGACGACCGGGACACAGGGAATATAAATGACGACCGGGACACAGGGACACAACTACAACGGGGACACCGGGTGAAACAGGGGGATATAAATGACGACCGGGACAAAAAAACTAAAAAGAAAAAAAAACTAAAAACTAATAAAAAAACTAAAAAATCTAAAAATCTAAATAAGCTAAAAAAGAAAAAAAAAGGAAAAAAATAAAGGAGAAAAAATAAACTAAAAAACGAATGTATATACAGACCGGGACACCGGGATATTATATGTTGCATGTTCAAGAGTCGGTAAACCTGACAATCTATTTATATGCAAAGACAATGGGACAGCAAAGAATGTTGTATATTCGCAAGTTTTACGTAGTTAAAACCATATATATATATCTATCTATATTCACAGGTGGGACATAGGGACACAACTACAATGGCGCGTAACTATTATGGCGCGTAACGACTTACGCGCGCGGGGGGGCTTGGGGGGGGCGCGAAGCGCCCCCACCAACTAGGTGTTGGGGTGGCGCGAAGCGCCACCCCAACAGCTAGTATATATATAAAAATAAATTGTCTGTCTGTGGATCTGTCAGGTGACGTCATGTTTCTGTGTCGACTGACGTCATGTTTTGACTGACGAAATTACAGACCGGGACATCGGGACACAAATGACGACCGGGACACCGGCACATAGGGAATATAAATGACGACCGTGACACAAGGAATGTTCGATTAGCAATCACCATCAACAAAGCACCGGGACACAAATGACGACCGGGACACAGGGAGTATAAATGACGACCAGGACATAAGTAAAAAGAAAAATTAAAAACTAAAAAAAGGTAAAAGTACAAAAAAACTAAAAAGAAAAAAAAACTAAAAAACTAAAAAACTAAAAAAACTAAAAAAGGAAAAAAACTAAAAACTAAAAAAAAAACTGAAAAAACTAAAAAAAGGCAAAAACTACGAAAAAACTAAAAACTAATAAAAAAGCTAAAAAACTAAAAAAAACTAAAAAAAAGTAAAAAACTAAAAAAAACTAAAAACTAAAAAAGAAAAAAACTAAAAAAAAGAAAAAAACTGAAAAATAAAAGAGAAAAAGAAAACTAAAAAAATATAAATAAAAATAAAAAAAAATAAAAAAGATAAAAACTACAAAAAAAACTAAAAAGAAAAAACGAAAAAAAACTAAAAAAGCTAAAAAAAAGGTAAAAACGAATAAAAAACTGACGTCATGTTTTCAACTGACGAAATTACAGACTGGGACATCGGGACACAAATGACGACCGGGACACCGGCACATAGGGAATATAAATGACGACACTCAAAGAGAAAGCGACCGGGACAAAAGGAATGTTCGATTAGCAATCAACAAAGCACCGGGACACAAATGACGACCGGGACACAGGGAGTATAAATGACGACCAGGACATAAGTAAAAAAAAAACTAAAAAAACTAAAAAAACGTAAAAACTACAAAAAAAAACTAAAAACAAAAAAAACTAAAAACTAATAAAAAAACTAAAAAAGCTAAAAAACTAAAAAAACTAAAAAAGAAAAAAAAGGAAAAAAAGAAAATAAAGGAGAAAAACAAAACTAAAAACCGAATGTATATACAGACCGAGACACCGGGATACAAATGACGACCGGGACACAGGGAATATAAATGACGACCGGGACACAGGGACACAACTACAACGGGGACGCCAGGGGGCACAGGGGGATATAAATGACAACCGGGACACCGGGACACAAGGAATATAAATGACGCCCGGGACACTCAAAGAGAATCACAGACTGGGACACAAATGACGACTGGGACACAGGAACAAAACGAAAAAGGGGACGCCGGGGGGCACAGGGGGGATATATAAATGACGATAGCGACACAGGGAATCTATCTATATAAAAACGAGTTGTGTGTATGCATGTTTGTTTGTTTGTAAAAAGAGCGTTTGAATATGACGTCATTATTAGTGCATACGGCTTTGTATATGCACAGACAATGGGAAAGCCAAGAATGTTGTATATTCGCAATTTTTACGTAGTTTAACTCCTGCAGACGAAATGAATGCTTGCCTGAAAAATTCTAATTTATGGGCACACGTAAAAATATTAAAATTAACTACAAATATGCGTGTCCGATTGCAAAACGATGACTCTGGTCAAACTTTTTCAGATCAATTGCTGGCAATTGGAAACGGAAAGCTCCCAGTAGTGGGAAAGCCAAAAATGTTGTATATTCGCAATTTTTACGTAGTTTGAAACACATATATAAATCTATCTATATTCACAGGTGGGACACAGAGACACAACTACAATGGCGCGTAACTAATATGGCGCGTAACGACTTACGCGCGCGGGGGGGCTTGGGGGGGCACGAAGCGCCCCACCAACTAAGTGTTGGGGTGGCGCGAAGCGCCACCCCAACAGCTAGTATATATTAAAAATAAGTTGTCTGTCGGTCTGTCGAGATAAGGATTGAGCTGTATGTCGTCATGAAGTTAGTTGTCGTCATGTTTGTTATGACGATCCTTAGTATATGGGGTCATTAAAAGTATTTAAGAAAATAGTTCAAAGAAAAATTTTTAATTGTAAGAAGATCGTGGACAGAAAAATTTTTAATCGTAAAATGACTGAAGAACCTACAATGGCAACAGCCGAGGAAGCTGCTCAAAGAGTCTATGCCAAAAAACTTGCGGCTGATAGAGAAAGTAAGAAAAGAAAGCGTGCCGAGGAATCACAAGAACAGCATAAAAACAGGCTTGCGGCCGATAGAGAAAGTAAGAAAAGAAAGCGTGCCGAGGAATCACAAGAACAGCAAGAAAACAGGCTTGCGGCTGATAGAGAAAGTAAGAAAAGAAAGCCTGCCGAGGAATCACAAGAACAGCAAGAAAACAGGCTTGCGGCTGATAGAGAAAGTAAGAAAAGAAAGCGTGCCGAGGAACCACAACAACAGTGTGAAAACAGGCTTGCGGCTGATAGAGAAGGTAAGAAAAGAAAGCGTGACAAGTCAGTCGACACAGTTTTGGAACCAAATGAGGCGGTTAATTATCCATCTGAATTTTTAAATTCCCTGGATCTTCCAGGGTTTCCACCACACGTGCTACAACTAAAAATAGGCATACCAATAATATTGTTACGTGACATAATCTATTTATATGCAACGACAATTGGACAGCGAAGAATGTTGTATATTCACAAGTTTTACGCAGTTAATTTGTATTGTTTCTATCTATCTATCTATATAAAAATGAGTTGTGTGTATGCATGTTTGTTTGTTTGTAAAAAGAGCGTTTGCATATGACGTCATTGTAAGTACTTAAGGCTTTGTATATGCACAGACAATGGGAAAGCCAAGAATGTTGTATATTCAAAAGAGTATACACAGCAAATTATTTAGGTATCGTTTTTGACCCTACCATGAATTTTAAAACACATATTTCGTTGTTGAGACTAAAATTATCAAGAAATATAGGTCAGCTCCACCGACTAAAATTTTTATTCTCATATAAGGTTCTAAGAATCCTATATTTTTGCCTAATTGATGCACACCTCCAACATTGCTCAGATATATTTTGCTGACTTTTAAATCACATATTAAACCACTACAAACCCTGCAAAACAAAGCTATTCGAATTCTAGGTAAGCTTTTACAACACCCGAAGAGTACAGATATATACTCTGAAACACGTACTTCTTACCTGTTTCTAGACATAATGACTCTTACACAGAAATTTCATCTGCTATTATCTAGTTGGTATTTTTAAGATTCAACATGTACATAATTTCTTTTTTGACCAGAATTTGTTCATTAAATAAATTTGTTGAGTTACCAAAATGATCTTTCAAGAGACGATTAAAAAGTTATATAATGGAATCTGCTTGCAATGGTTGGTAACAATTTTTTATTTTATATTTTATTTTGGCCTCACTCCACTTACTCCACCTGAAATACTCTCATTAAAAATATTTTTTATTTATTTTATTGATGAAATAGTGGTTCATTTTTCGTTTGTTCTGTATCAATAAGAATTGTTAAATTTTCTTTATATGTCTTGCCCAGTAGTCGAGCTTGTCTCTCCATTTGGGAAAGTTGAAGATTTTGATGAATATGAATTTTTGAATAAATGAATCTGAATATAAAGCACAAGATCCTTCTAAATTTAAAATTTCATTAAGATCTGATCATCCTTTCGTAAGTTGAAAATACATCATTTTTTCTAATTTTTCCGAATTATTCCCCCCCCCCACTCCCCCAAAGAGAGCGGATCCCGTCCATTTATACGAGTCAAGGATCTTGAACGTGTTCTTATTCTTCCCACCAAGGACTAGAAATCCCCCAGCTCCCCCAAAGAGATCGGATCTGGTCCTATTATGTCAGTCACGTATCTAGAACTTGTGCTCATTTTCCCCACTAAATTTCATCCTGATCTTTCCGCTTTAAGCGTTTTCCAAGATATCCGCCCTTCCCCAACTCCCCCAATGACACTGGATCCAGTCGGGATTTAAAATAAGAGATCTGAGATACGAGGTCCTTCTAAATATGAAATTTCATTAAGATCTGATCACTCCTTCGTAAGTCAAAAATACCTCATTTTTTTCTAATTTTTCAGAATCACCCCCCCCCCCAACTCTCCCAAAGAGAGCAGATCCGTCTCAGTTATGTCAGTGACGTATCTAGGACTTGTGCTTATTTTTCCCACCAAGTTTCATCCGGATCCCTCCGCTCTAAGCGTTTTCCAAGATTTTAGGTCCCCCCCCCAACTCCCTCCAATTTCACCGGATGTCAGGATTTAAAATAAGAGCCCTGAGACACAATATCAATCTAAATATCAAATTTCATTAAGATCAGATCACCCGTTCGTAAGTTAAAAATACTTCATTTTTTCTAATTTGTCCGAATTAACCGTTCCCCCACTCCCTCCCAGATGGTCGAATCGGGGAGACGACTATTTCTAAGTTAATTTGGTCTGGTTTCTAATACGCCTGCCAAATTTCATCATCCTAGCTTATCTGGAAATGCCTAAACTAGTAAAACCGGGACAGATAGACCGACAGAATTTGCGATGGCTATATGCCACTTGGTAAATACCAAGTGCCATGGAAACATTACGATAACCCAGATTGCAGAAAAAAAAACTTATGAATGCAAATTCATTCATTCCTGAAAGTCTAAGCAATTACGGATCTATTAACGTTATAAAAAAGAAATACATTTAAAAGTGGCTTTATTTTCATTAAAGCTCAAATGACGTCCTAGACTTTCGAAGGTATAGGGAGTATTAGCCCTACTGGTGTTTTTGATGATTTTTGCTCCTTTGAGGTTTCACTGGGTTATTAATCCTCGTTTAGGGTTTTATTACCTTATTGGCTGTGATTTATGTTCATTTTACGCTGGAATTATTTTTACGAAACAGACAACAACGAAAAGATGCAAAAATAACTGCTGTGGGCTACCTATCTTTCGACGCCCCTCGTCTTTGTCCTACCGATCCTCCCCTCTCTAAACAATTTTCTCCGTTAGGAAAAAAATATCGGAAAGAGAATTCATAGATAATATCTTCAAGAACTTGCAATATCGTAGAAAAAAAAAAAGAATAGTAGATCTTGCTTTATTTACTACCTTGCATTTGAATTACATTTTTGCGAGGAAAAAGAATTCAAAAACGATGTATCCAATTTTATTATAGGTTAGTTATTTTTCTGTTTCTGTAAATACAAAAAAGTAACATATCGACGGCGCGACATTTTAAAACACATGGTTCTCAAAAGAAATTCTCCAAGGATTCTAATCGACCAGCACATACATTATGTCCGTAGATTCTTATGTTAGCATGATCAACAGGGCAAGATTTACAAGTGGTTATTTAAGCTTTAGGATCAGCAAGTGCCAATCTTGCGCGTGCTTGGGTAAAATTGAACTTGCAAGAGTTGAAACTCACTTATGAAAGTAAATCAATTACAGTAAAGGCGGATAAAAACAAGTTCCCATACTTATTCTATTGACGGAGCTTCATGATTAAGTTGTAAACTTTTCAGCTACAATAAGTTATACCTTTATAGCTAAGATTATACTTAAACACGCATCATTACATTACAATTGTTCATGGCATTCACGGTTAGCTCTTGTGACAGAGAAAAAATTCTCCATAAACAGCAAAACTTTTATCAGAAGAAGAACAACCCATTGCATAGCATTTACAAATACTTATTTACAGCTTAAGATTTTTAAGTGTCATACTACCAATTCAATAGCTCCACAAGGTTTAAAATAATCGCACCAATCTATTAGTAACTAATAGTAACATATGAAGGTGAAATTTCTCACAAAAATAATAAACACTCAGTTTTGTTATATATTTCTGTAAGGTAAAATTGTGTCAGCAAAACATTAAATAATTTTGAATTGTAATAAGCGTTAAAAACATAATAAAATTCTTGTCTATTAAATCAATAGTTACATTTTTGATATTCAACCAGCAACTGTGCAAGGAATTCAAAAGAAACAACATTCAAAATATTCAACACATCTTGGTTTTGTAGAGTAGATCAAACTTCAGCAACAGTTTCGTAGCTAATAGATTCCTGCTGCACTATTGAGTCCTCAACATATTCAAATCCCCACTCCTCCGGATTAATAACATTCTTTACTTCGCCTTCTTCGGTGCAATAAATGATCTGGGTATTACCATCATCAACACTGTTATATTCAATCTCCCCCTCTTCTTTAATCGACGGGTTGTAATAGTCTGGATCATGAATAACAGCGTGCTGGGCAAACTCTTCTTCATCGCGGAACATTGCGTCACAATGCGAGCACCCGATTCGAAGCATGTTCTTTATTTCCTTAGCAGCAGGATTACTCTTTGTCACAGGTAAGGATCCTGTTTGATGGAGTAGTTCATGAGCAATGCGGTCCTCAGCACGCTCAAAACACTTCCTACAGTAGATACATCGTTCTCTTCTAGCATGTACAAGACGATGTTTCTGTAGGTATCTATAGTTTAAAAACACTTTACCACAATCACAGACGTACTTAGTACCATCTTTAGTATGAAGAAGAAGATGATTTTCAAGCTGTGACTTGAGACGAAATTCTTCTCGACAAAACTCACAAGTAAACACTTTGCTTCCAGCATGAGATTGCTCGTGGCAAGTAAGCCTAATTTGATCTTTGAATTTTCTGTCGCACTGACTGCATTGGAAAGGATATTCTCCAGTGTGCTGCATTATATGATTCTCAAGAGATCTTTTACTAATGTAACCACGGCCACAGATGTCGCAAGTGTAAATACTAAAAAATATATATGAGAAATCAGCAACAATAATGGTAATAACATACTTCACATACATAAAATTAGATGGGCTTCTTGTGAGGGATATTCGTATTGTGAAAATAACACTAGTATTGCTGCTATTAAAGACAACTCATCGTACAACCAAGCCACCCGAGGCTAACAGAAGCGGAGACTCCTCCACCCTACCCTGTTGACTTTCACTCTTAACCCCCCCCCCCAAGAAACTCCAACTTCCTTTAAAAAGAAAAATGTTTGTGGCATCTTTCTTTGATGTGTAAATGGTATTTAACAATCTAAACTTAATGTGTGTAAGTCATTTTTCTATTTCAAGCAAAAGCAAGGCTATTTTTCCTGAACAAAATATTATCTGTTACATTTTTCCATTTTTAATTCCATTTTAGATTGTCAAAGAGAGGGAATTCAAACGGTTTTAGAAGTCCTATCTTTAACACGCCATTTTAAAGTTACACTAATAACATTTACTTAAGGCGTACACATAAGGCGTATATATATATATATACTAGCTGTTGGGGTGGCGCTTCGCGCCACCCCAACACCTAGTTGGTGGGGGCGTCGTTACGCGCCATATTAGTTACGCGCCATTGTAGTTGTGTCCCTATGTCCCAACTGTGAATATATATATATATATATATATATATATATATATATATATATATATATATATATATATATATATATATATATATATATATATATATATATATATATATATATATATATATATATGTATATATCTATCTATATAAAAATAAGTTGTCTGTCTGTGGATGGATGGGTCAGGTGACGTCACCTGAAAAAACTGGATCAGGTGACGTCAAAACTGAAAAAACTAAAAAAGGCAAAAACTACAAAAAAACTAAAAACTAATAAAAAAAATAAAAAAGCTAAAAAACTAAAAAAACTAAAAAAAGGCAAAAACTACAAAAAAAACTAAAAACTAATAAAAAAGCTAAAAAACTAAAAAAACTAAAAAAAGGCAAAAACTACAAAAAAAACTAAAAACTAATAAAAAAAAATAAAAAAGCTAAAAAACTAAAAAAACTAAAAAAACTAAAAAAAAGATAAAAAACTAAAAAAACTAAAAACTAAAAAAAAAGGAAAAAACTGAAAAATAAGCTAAAATAAAGGTAAAAACCAATAAAAAACTAAAAAAAAAACTGAAAAAACTAAAAAAAGGCAAAAACTACAAAAAAAAACTAAAAACTAATAAAAAAAGTAAAAAAGCTAAAAAACTAAAAAAAACTAAAAAAACTAAAAAAAGGTAAAAAACTAAAAAAAATAAAAAATAAAAAAAAACTAAAAAAAAGGAAAAAACTGAAAAATAAGCTAAAATAAAGGTAAAAACCAATAAAAAACTAAAAAGAAAAAAAGGAAAAAAACTAAAAAAAAATTTCATCTAAAAAACTAAAAAAAACTAAAAAAGGTAAAAACTAAAAGAACTAAAAAAGAAAAAAATAAATGACGAAACTCAAAGAGAAAGCGACCAGGACAAAAGGAATGTTCGATTAGCAATCAACAAAGCACCGGGACACAGGGAGTATAAATGACGACCAGGGCATAAGTAAAAAAAACAAACTATCTATATATATAAAAATAAGTTGTCTGTGGATCTGTGGATCGTGGATCAGGTGACGTCACCTGAAAAAACTGGATCAGGTGACGTCAAAACTGAAAAAACTAAAAAAAGGCAAAAACTACAAAAAAAACTAAAAACTAATAAAAAAAAATACACCGGGATACAAATGACGACCGGGACACAGGGAATATAAATGACGACCGGGACACAGGGACACAACTACAACGGGGACACCGGGGGAAACAGGGGGATATAAATGACGACCGGGACAAAAAAACTAAAAAGAAAAAAAAAATAAAAACTAATAAAAAAACTAAAAAATCTAAAAATCTAAATAAGCTAAAAAAGAAAAAAAAGGAAAAAAATAAAGGAGAAAAACAAAACTAAAAAACGAATGTATATACAGACCGGGACACCGGGATACAAATGACGACCGGGACACAGGGAATATAAATGACGACCGGGACACAGGGACACAACTACAACGGGGACACCGGGGGAAACAGGGGGATGTAAATGACGACCGGGACACCGGGACAGGGAATGGTCGATTAGCAATCACCATCAACAAAGCTCAAGGGCAATCATTAGAATCATGAGGTATAGATCTGAATACAGATTGTTTTCCCATGGACCATTATATGTTGCATGTTCAAGAGTCGGTAAACCTGACAATCTATTTATATGCAAAGACAATGGGACAGCAAAGAATGTTGTATAAGTTTTACGTAGTTAAAACCATATATATATATATATATATATATATATATATATATATATATATATATATATATATATATATATATATATATATATATATATATATCTATATATATAAAAATAAGTTGTCTGTGGATGGATGGATGGATGTGTCAGGTGACGTCACCTGAAAAAACTGGATCAGGTGACGTCAAAACTGAAAAAACTAAAAAAAGGCAAAAACTACAAAAAAAACTAAAAACTAATAAAAAAAATAAAAAAGCTAAAAAACTAAAAAAACTATAAAGGTAAAAACCAATAAAAAACTAAAAAAAAAACTGAAAAAACTAAAAAAAGGCAAAAACTACAAAAAAAACTAAAAACTAATAAAAAAAGTAAAAAAGCTAAAAAACTAAAAAAACTAAAAAAAGGTAAAAAACTAAAAAAAATAAAAAATAAAAAAAACTAAAAAAAAGGAAAAAACTGAAAAATAAGCTAAAATAAAGGTAAAAACCAATAAAAAACTAAAAAAAAAATGAAAAAACTAATAAATGACGACACTCAAAGAGAAAAAAAAGGCAAAAACTACAAAAAAAACTAAAAACTAATAAAAAAATATCTATATATATAAAAACTAGCTGTTGGGGTGGCGCTTCGCGCCACCCCAACACCTAGTTGGTGGGGGCGCTTCGCGCCCCCCCAAGCCCCCCCGCGCGCGTAAGTCGTTACGCGCCATAATAGTTACGCGCCATTGTAGTTGTGTCCCTATGTCCCACCTGTGAATATAGATAGATATATATATATGGTTTTAACTACGTAAAACTTGCGAATATACAACATTCTTTGCTGTCCCATTGTCTTTGCATATAAATAGATTGTCAGGTTTACCGACTCTTGAACATGCAACATATAATGGTCCATGGGAAAACAATCTGTATTCAGATCTATACCTCATGATTCTAATGATTGCCCTTGAGCTTTGTTGATGGTGATTGCTAATCGACCATTCCCTGTCCCGGTGTCCCGGTCGTCATTTACATCCCCCTGTTTCCCCCGGTGTCCCCGTTGTAGTTGTGTCCCTGTGTCCCGGTCGTCATTTATATTCCCTGTGTCCCGGGTCCCGGTCGTCATTTGTATCCCGGTGTCCCGGTCTGTATATACATTCTTTTTTTAGTTTTGTTTTTCTCCTTTATTTTTTTCCTTTTTTTTTCTTTTTTAGCTTATTTAGATTTTTAGATTTTTTAGTTTTTTTATTAGTTTTTAGTTTTTTTTTCTTTTTATTTATTTTTTTTATTAGTTTTTAGTTTTTTTGTAGTTTTTGCCTTTTTTTTAGTTTTTTTAGTTTTTTAGCTTTTTTATTAGTTTTTAGTTTTTTTTGTAGTTTTTGCCTTTTTTTAGTTTTTTTAGTTTTTTAGCTTTTTTATTTTTTTTATTAGTTTTTAGTTTTTTTTGTAGTTTTTGCCTTTTTTTTCTCTTTGAGTGTCGTCATTTATTAGTTTTTTCCTTTTTTTTTTAGTTTTTTATTGGTTTTTACCTTTATTTTAGCTTATTTTTCAGTTTTTTCCTTTTTTTTTAGTTTTTTTTTATTTTTTATTTTTTTTAGTTTTTTACCTTTTTTTAGTTTTTTTAGTTTTTTAGCTTTTTTACTTTTTTTATTAGTTTTTAGTTTTTTTTGTAGTTTTTGCCTTTTTTTAGTTTTTTCAGTTTTTTTTTTAGTTTTTTATTGGTTTTTACCTTTATAGTTTTTTTAGTTTTTTAGCTTTTTTATTTTTTTTATTAGTTTTTAGTTTTTTTTGTAGTTTTTGCCTTTTTTTAGTTTTTTCAGTTTTGACGTCACCTGATCCAGTTTTTTCAGGTGACGTCACCTGACACATCCATCCATCCATCCACAGACAACTTATTTTTATATATATAGATAGAAGATAAGTTGTCTGTGGATGGATGGATGGATGTGTCAGGTGACGTCACCTGAAAAAACTGGATCAGGTGACGTCAAAACTGAAAAAACTAAAAAAAGGCAAAAACTACAAAAAAAACTAAAAACTAATAAAAAAAATAAAAAAGCTAAAAAACTAAAAAAACTATAAAGGTAAAAACCAATAAAAAACTAAAAAAAAAACTGAAAAAACTAAAAAAAGGCAAAAACTACAAAAAAAACTAAAAACTAATAAAAAAAGTAAAAAAGCTAAAAAACTAAAAAAACTAAAAAAAGGTAAAAAACTAAAAAAAATAAAAAATAAAAAAAACTAAAAAAAAGGAAAAAACTGAAAAATAAGCTAAAATAAAGGTAAAAACCAATAAAAAACTAAAAAAAAAGGAAAAAACTAATAAATGACGACACTCAAAGAGAAAAAAAGGCAAAAACTACAAAAAAAACTAAAAACTAATAAAAAAAATAAAAAAGCTAAAAAACTAAAAAAACTAAAAAAAGGCAAAAACTACAAAAAAAACTAAAAACTAATAAAAAAGCTAAAAAACTAAAAAAACTAAAAAAAAGGCAAAAACTACAAAAAAACTAAAAACTAATAAAAAAAATAAAAAAGCTAAAAAACTAAAAAAAACTAAAAAAACTAAAAAAAGGTAAAAAACTAAAAAAACTAAAAACTAAAAAAAACTAAAAAAGGTAAAAACTAAAAGAACTAAAAAAGAAAAAAATAAATGACGACACTCAAAGAGAAAGCGACCAGGACAAAAGGAATGTTCGATTAGCAATCAACAAAGCACCGGGACACAGGGAGTATAAATGACGACCCGGGGGAAACAGGGGGATATAAATGACGACCGGGACAAAAAAACTAAAAAGAAAAAAAAACTAAAAACTAATAAAAAAACTAAAAAATCTAAAAATCTAAATAAGCTAAAAAAGAAAAAAAAAGGAAAAAAATAAAGGAGAAAAACAAAACTAAAAAACGAATGTATATACAGACCGGGACACCGGGATACAAATGACGACCGGGACCCGGGACACAGGGAATATAAATGACGACCGGGACACAGGGACACAACTCCGGTACACCGGGATACAAATGACGACCGGGACACAGGGAATATAAATGACGACCGGGACACAGGGACACAACTACAACGGGGACACCGGGGGAAACAGGGGGATATAAATGACGACCGGGACAAAAAAACTAAAAAGAAAAAAAAACTAAAAACTAATAAAAAAACTAAAAAATCTAAAAATCTAAATAAGCTAAAAAAGAAAAAAAAAGGAAAAAAATAAAGGAGAAAAACAAAACTAAAAAACGAATGTATATACAGACCGGGACACCGGGATACAAATGACGACCGGGACCCGGGACACAGGGAATATAAATGACGACCGGGACACAGGGACACAACTACAACGGGGACACCGGGGGAAACAGGGGGATGTAAATGACGACCGGGACACCGGGACAGGGAATGGTCGATTAGCAATCACCATCAACAAAGCTCAAGGGCAATCATTAGAATCATGAGGTATAGATCTGAATACAGATTGTTTTCCCATGGACCATTATATGTTGCATGTTCAAGAGTCGGTAAACCTGACAATCTATTTATATGCAAAGACAATGGGACAGCAAAGAATGTTGTATATTCGCAAGTTTTACGTAGTTAAAACCATATATATATATCTATCTATATTCACAGGTGGGACATAGGGACACAACTACAATGGCGCGTAACTATTATGGCGCGTAACGACTTACGCGCGCGGGGGGGCTTGGGGGGGGCGCGAAGCGCCCCCACCAACTAGGTGTTGGGGTGGCGCGAAGCGCCACCCCAACAGCTAGTATATATATATATATATATATATCTATAGACAATGGGACAGCAAAGAATGTTGTATAAGTTTTACGTAGTTAAAACCATATATATATATATATATATATATATATATATATATATATATATATATATATATATATATATATATATATATATATATATATATATATATATCTATATTCACAGGTGGGACATAGGGACACAACTACAATGGCGCGTAACTATTATGGCGCGTAACGACTTACGCGCGCGGGGGGGCTTGGGGGGGGCGCGAAGCGCCCCCACCAACTAGGTGTTGGGGTGGCGCAAAGCGCCACCCCAACAGCTAGTATATATATATATATATATATATATATATATATATATATATATATATATATATATATATATATTTATATATATATATATATATATATACATATATATATATATATATATATATATATATATATATATATATATATATATATATATATATATATATATATATATATACTAGCTGTTGGGGTGGCGCTTCGCGCCACCCCAACACCTAGTTGGTGGGGGCGCTTCGCGCCCCCCCAAGCCCCCCCGCGCGCGTAAGTCGTTACGCGCCATATTAGTTACGCGCCATTGTAGTTGTGTCCCTATGTCCCACCTGTGAATATAGATATATATATATATATATATATATATATATATATATATATATATATATATATATATATATATATATATATATATATATATATATATATATATGTTTTTAACTACGTAAAACTTGCGAATATACAACATTCTTTGCTGTCCCATTGTCTGTGCATATAAATAGATTGTCAGGTTTACCGACTCTTGAACATGCAACATATAATGGTCCATGGGAAAACAATCCGTATTCAGATCTATACCTCATGATTCTAATGATTGCCCTTGAGCTTTGTTGATGGTGATTGCTAATCGACCATTCCCTGAGTCGCCATCGTCATTTATATATCCCCCTGTGCACCCCGGCGTCCCCTTTGTAGTTATGTCCCTGTGTCCCGGTCGTCATTTATATTCCCTGTGTCCCGGTCGTCATTTGTGTCCCGGTGTTCCAGTCTGTGATTTCTCTTTGAGTGTCCCGGGCGTCATTTATATTCCTTGTGTCCCGGTGTCCCGGTCGTCATTTATATCCCCCAGTGCCCCCCGGCGTCCCCATTGTAGTTGTGTCCCTGTGTCCCGGTCGTCATTTATATTCCCCGTGTCCCGGTCGTCATTTGTATCCCGGTGTCTCGGTCTGTATATACATCCGTTTTTTAGTTTTGTTTTTCTCCTTTATTTTTTTCCTTTTTTCTTTTTTTTTCTTTTTTAGTTTATTTAGATTTTTAGATTTTTTAGTTTTTTTATTAGTTTTTAGTTTTT
Organism: Artemia franciscana; assembly: GCF_032884065.1. Taxonomy (NCBI): domain Eukaryota; kingdom Metazoa; phylum Arthropoda; class Branchiopoda; order Anostraca; family Artemiidae; genus Artemia; species Artemia franciscana. Next base: position 38,244,512 of record NC_088863.1, read on the forward strand.
TTGTAGTTTTTACCATTTTTTTAGTTTTTTTAGTTTTTTTTTTTTATTTATGTCCTGGTCGTCATTTATACTCCCTGTGTCCCGGTCGTCATTTGTGTCTCGGTGCTTTGTTGATTGCTAATTTATATTATATTTATATTTATATTTTTTATATTTATTAATATTTTTTTAGTTTTCTTTTTCTCTTATTTTTCAGTTTTTTCCTTTTTTTTAGTTTTTAGTTTTTTTTTTGTTTTTTACCTTTTTTTAGTTTTTTTTAGTTTTTTAGCTTTTTTAGCTTTTTTAGTTTTTTTATTAGTTTTTAGTTTTTTTTTTAGTTTTTGCCTTTTTTTAGTTTTTTCAGTTTTTTTTAGTTTTTAGTTTTTTACCTTTTTTTTAGTTTTTTTTAGTTTTTTAGCTTTTTTTCTTTTTAGTTTTTTTTGTAGTTTTTACCTTTTTTAGTTTTTTTTCTTCTTTTGTATTAGTGTGAAATAATTCAGACGTCATATGCGGACAAACACGACGTCACTCGACAGACAGACAGACAGACATAACCCACAAACAACTTATTTTTATATATATTTATTCATATTTTTTTAGTTTTCTTTTTCTCTTTTATTTTTCAGTTTTTTCCTTTTTTTTAGTTTTTTTCTTTTTTAGTTTTTAGTTTTTTTTTAGTTTTTTACCTTTTTTAGTTTTTTTTAGTTTTTTTAGTTTTTTAGCTTTTTTAGTTTTTTTTATTAGTTTTTATTTTTTTTGTAGTTTTTGCCTTTTTTTATTTTTTTCAGTTTTTTTTTAGTTATTAGATTTTACCTTTTTTTAGTTTTTTTTAGTTTTTTATCTTTTTTAGTTTTTTTTCTTTTTAGTTTTTTTTGTAGTTTTTACCTTTTTTAGTTTTTTTCTTCTTTTGTATTAGTGTGAAATAATTCAGACGTCATATGCGGACAAACATGACGTCACCTGATCCATCCACAGATCCACACACAGACAACTTATTTTTATATATATAGATATATATATATATATATATATATATATATATATATACATATGTTTTTAACTACGTAAAACTTGCGAATATACAACATTCTTCGCTGTCCCATTGTCATTGTGTAAATAGATTGTCAGGTTTACCGACTCTTGAACATGCAACATATAATGGTTCATGGGAAAACAATCCGTATTCAGATCTATACCTCATGATTCTAATGATTGCCCTTGAGCTTTGTTGATGGTGATTGCTAATCGACCATTCCCTGTGTCACCGTCGTCATTTATATATCCCCCTGTGCCCCCCGGCGTCCCCGTTGTAGTTGTGTCCCTGTGTCCCGGTCGTCATTTATATTCCCTGTGTCCCGGTCGTCATTTGTGTCCCGGTGTCCCAGTCTGTGATTTCTCTTTGAGTGTCCCGGGCGTCATTTATATTCCTTGTGTCCCGGTGTCCTGGTCGTCATTTGTGTCCCGGTGTCCCGGTCTGTATATACATTCGTTTTTGAATTGGTCTTTTTTTAGTTTTTAGTTTTTTACTCTTTTTTTTAGTTTTTTTAGTTATACCTAATGATTCTAATGATTGCCCTTGAGCTTTGTTGATGGTGATTGCTAATCGAATATTCCCTGTGTCCCCGTCGTCATTTATATATCCCCCTGTGCCTCCCGGTGTCCCCGTTGTAGTTGTGTCCCGGTCGTCATTTATATTCCCTGTGTCCCGATCGTCATTTGTATCCCGGTGTCCCGGTCTGTATATACATTCGTTTTTGAAATGGTATATGATGAAATGAATTTTTGTATTTTTCCCCTTTTTTTCTTTTTAGTTTTTTATTTTTATTTTTTTTAGTTTTGTTTTTCTCCTTTACTTTTCATTTTTTTTCCTTTTTTTCTTTTTTTTTCTTTTTTAGTTTTTTAGCTTTTTTAGTTTTTTTATAAGTTTTTAGTTTTTTTTCTTTTTAGTTTTTTTGTAGTTTTTACCTTGTTTTTAGTTTTTTTAGTTTTTTTTACTTATGTCCTGGTCGTCATTTATACTCCCTGTGTCCCGGTCGCCATTTGTGTCCCGGTGCTTTGTTGATGGTGATTGCTAATCGAACATTCCTTGTGTCCCGGTCGCTTTCTCTTTGAGTGTCCCGGTCGTGATTTATATTCCCTATGTGCCGGTGTCCCGGTCGTCATTTGCGTCCCGATGTCCCGGTCTGTAATTTCGTCAGTCGAAAACATGACGTCAGTCGACACACAAACATGACGTCACTCGACAGACACACACACAAACAGACAACTTATTTTTATATATATAGATTTTTCCTAGAATACGGAAGCTAGCGAGTTAGTATCCAGAGTTTGGATGTATTTTGGTTTTAACATACCAGTCACTGTGGAAAAAAGTTTAATAGTTTCTAGTGTTTGCTTATGTGTTCAAAAAACTGTGCTCTTTTCTAATTCTTTGTTTATCATTGAAATTAAGGTCCTTTAGCTAAATTTCTTGTACATTTTTGGAACAATTTTGTTTCTGATGTTAGATCAAAATGAAAGATCTTGTCACCCTCATCCTAACTGAAATGTGTTCATTACAATTAAGAAGCGGTCGCCTTCTGAACAGGTTCTTGGCAGACCGAAGGGACATAAATACCTTAAAGAAAAATAGCACGCTATAGGATACAAATTAATTCCTGACAAAAAAAAATTTCAACAAGGAGAAAACTTTTAGGGTCATACAAGTAGACAAAACTATGAAAAAAAAAGATTTAAAAAATGTCTACTGCAGAAATAATAAAATAATGATATATCAAGTGAAAAGATAGAGATAAAACAAAATTTGAACTGTACAATTGTACAAATTATCAAGACTCTCGTCATACTTTTTGCTAGTTAAACAGGAAATACAGTGAAGAAATTCACTGCTACAAACAACTCGAGTCTTTTTCGACAAACTTTAAAACAAGTGTAACTGGAGGAGGCGGAAAGTTTTTCAAATCTTGGCTCTCAGGTCTGTAGCGATGGATCTTCAGATATTGATATCCAGCAGAGAGTACAAAAATGCACAAAAAAGCCTTTGCCACCCTTCACAAAAACTTTACCATACCATGGCAGAATCAGTGTTCGTAAAAAAGTTCAAAAAACAGAATCGAAAAGAACAAAAGGATTCCCTGGAGGTGTATGCACATAATTGTCTGCGGACAATTACCAGTACACATCTGCTCGACTGCAAGTCTAACATGGAAATACAGCTTATGTGCAGCAACGAGAGAGTCACAGGTTTACAATCAAGAAACGGTAGCAATAGTATATCCTCCTAGCTTTTGGATGAGACACCAAGGAGAAAAAAGAAAAGAAACGGTAAAACCAGGTAAAAAAAATCTTGATTCCATTGATTGGTTAAACCAATGGTCGACCCAGCGGGTCTCATTCGCAAAACAGATGGCAGCGAATTGTTCAGCATGCATTAAACACATATTAGAGATTCTCTATTTCGACAGATGTGGAATGACCTTATCCCTCCAAAAGCAAGTAGGTAAGTAGCTAACTGAAGTGGAAAAAGGAAAAACAATTCTAGACATAACTTACTTCCTTTCTTCATGAATTCCCATATGAGCCTTCAGTAGGTATTTGGTGCTGAAGCCTTTCCCACAAACTTCACACAAATTGTCTTTAGGCTTTTCCTTTTTCTCGAGATGATAAAACCTGTAAAATTAACTACTATAAAAGTGTTCATAAAGAGACAACAATAATATTATAAAATGAATACCTGCTTTTAAACTATGCCCCATCACCTAGATTGAAATAGCAGCTAAATTCAATCTGCCAGTACCATCTCCGTAACATGCAAAATCAACATAGCTATCGGCCACAATTGCAAATTTACTCCTAGTGAACTAATGTTACGTTGCTCGGTAGAAAAACAGTGAGTCGACAGAGTTGAAACTCCCCTTATTGGAGATTATGCGTGACAATTCCTTATCTGTACTTTTCAGAATTTTTTTTTGACCTGCATTTAAGTAGAGCTAACTTGTAAATGCTGGTTCAATGGTCCAGTTTTTCTTTTTACTAATCGAACTACTAAGAGCTGACTTCTCTATAACACTGTCAAACTTATCAAGCAAATGATTAGCATTGACATTAGTTCTCTGTCGATGGTGGTATTAGAGGGTACGTTTGGAATTTTTACTTGTGCTTTCAAACTTGGTGCTAAGCATGAAAGGAAAAAAAAAAAAAAAAAAATAACATTCTTAAACCCAAATTATGGGTCTTCAAATGGGTGCCAGGTCTTCAAATTTTTTTCGGCAAAAAACTTTGCCTCAGAACTATTGTTTCTGAGGTTTTTTATTAGTTCACGTTTTTCTGTTTAGGAGTAAATAGAGACGACAGTTAATACTTTTTTGTTACATATTAACACTCAAGATACCGATCTTCAGTTCACATTAGGACTGGAAGATTATCGTAAACTGCCCTCTCTGAAAGTTTAATTTTCAAAAAGTTTTTCAGCATTAAGTTTGCAATTTATAAGCAAAAGCCAAACACAAAGATAGATGTTTGCACTTTTCTTCTAGTCACCCCCCCCCCCTGTGAAAAAAATAGGAGTGGTAATCCTTAGTTAATTGGTGTTACAATTATATTCTGATGCTCAAATTGTCCCAAGATTGAATTAACTCTATATATTTTATTTTGCATTAAATATTCCATCAAATCATTGAAGTATATTATTACCATGAGAATAAACAGATGGGTCTCTCTTGTACCTTACATTTCTAAAACTGAACTACAAGCTGAAAAGTAAAGAGTAACACACAATTATAATATCACATTTAAAAATTTAAACATTATACAGAGCTTTTTCGGACAAAACAAGCACCATCGTGTGTAGTTGTGTTTCTAGAAGCTCCTGTTCTTGGTTGTCTCTATATTAAGCACCCTTCTAGAACTAGGAGAGACGTTATTAGAACATAAGTCTTCAGTCAACGAAGCCATGAATTTACGCTGAATGCCCGGGAATTTTGACTCTGCTTTGACCCAGTACGTCAAAGACAAGCCAGAACGTTTAGTTTTGCTAGATAGCGGATCAACAACTGATCCGCTAAAGGTCTCGCGTAATTTTTAGGAGGCGGTCGAAATTAAGGATTATATTCACCGAAATGTGACCTTTAATAGAAATACTATGGAAACTGATCTTAGCCCTATTTACAGTGTTCTTATTGATTCTGACATTTCACGTTCGCAACCTAATGGAGAGCTCCGATTCTATCACACCAGATAAGAGATAAACAACCAGGAAAATTTTAGACACAACAGGCCTCAATTGAAAATTAGTTCCGCAATTTAGCATGGAGTTTTATTTACTTGCATTTTCTCTGTTATCTTTTAATTTTGCGTATTTTTTTTTTTTAGTTCAGTGTGTTAGGTTTTTTTCCCGAGTTTTTTTCTTTACTTTTTAGTCTTTTCATTTACAATGAGAGTAGCTGAGCAAAGGGGTAAGCCAATCACTTTAGTTTTATCGAAAAGTTATATTATTGAACTTGTGAGTTTATGAGGCAATAACACCGCGTAATGGCTCATTGGCTACTAAAGATGTATGTAGTCAATACAAAATCAGCAGTTTATATAAATATATATATATATATATCTATATATATAAAAATAAGTTGTCTGTGTGTGGATCTGTGAATCAGGTGACGTCATGTTTGTCCGCATATGACGTCTGAATTATTTCACACTAATACAAAAGAAGAAAAAAACTAAAAAAGGTAAAAACTACAAAAAAAACTAAAAAGAAAAAAAAACTAAAAAAGCTAAAAAACTAAAAAAAACTAAAAAAAAGTAAAAATCTAATAACTAAAAAAAAACTGAAAAAAATAAAAAAAGGCAAAAACTACAAAAAAATAAAAACTAATAAAAAAACTAAAAAAAACTAAAAACTAAAAAAGAAAAAAACTAAAAAAAAGGATAAAAAAAGGTAAAAAACTAAAAACTAAAAAAAACTGAAAAAACTAAAAAAAGGCAAAAACTAAAAAAAAAACTAAAAACTAATAAAAAAACTAAAAAAGCTAAAAAACTAAAAAAACTAAAAAAGGTAAAAAACAAAAAAAAAACTAAAAACTAAAAAAGAAAAAACTAAAAGAAAGGAAAAAACTGAAAAATAAGAGAAAAAGAAAACTAAAAAAATATTAATAAATATAAAAAATATAAATATAATATAAATTAGGAATCAACAAAGCACCGAGACACAAATGACGACCGGGACACAGGGAGTATAAATGACGACCAGGACATAAGTAAAAAAAAAACTAAAAAACTAAAAAAATGGTAAAAACTACAAAAAAACTAAAAACTAATAAAAAAACTAAAAAATCTAAAAATCTAAATAAACTAAAAAAGAAAAAAAGAAAAAAGGAAAAAAATAAAGGAGAAAAACAAAACTAAAAAACGAATGTATATACAGACCGGGACACCGGGATACAAATGACGACCGGGACACAGGGAATATAAATGACGACCGGGACACAGGGACACAACTACAATGGGGACGCCGGGGGGCACAGGGGGATATAAATGACGACCGGGACACCGGGACACAAGGAATATAAATGACGCCCGGGACACTCAAAGAGAAATCACAGACTGGAACACCGGGACACAAATGACGACCGGGACACAGGGAATATAAATGACGACCAGGACACAGGGTCATAACTACAAAGGGGACGCCGGGGTGCACAGGGGGATATATAAATGACGATGGCGACTCAGGGAATGGTCGATTAGCAATCACCATCAACAAAGCTCAAGGGCAATCATTAGAATCATGAGGTATAGATCTGAACACGGATTGTTTTCAAGAGTCCGTTCAAGAGTCGGTAAACCTGACAATCTATTTATATGCACAGACAATGGGACAGCAAAGAATGTTGTATATTCGCAAGTTTTACGTAGTTAAAAACATATATATATATATATATATATATATATATATATATATATATATATATATATATATATATATATATATATATATATATATATATATATATATCTATCTATATTCACAGGTGGGACATAGGGACACAACTACAATGGCGCGTAACTAATATGGCGCGTAACGACTTACGCGCGCGGGGGGGCTTGGGGGGGAGGCGCGAAGTGCCCCCACCAACTAGGTGTTGGGGTGGCGCGAAGCGCCACCCCAACAGCTAGTATATATATATATATATATATATATATACATATATATATATAAGCTTCATCTAACTTAGTTGATTCATTCAAGGCTTGCTAAAATTGAGTACTAGAATTTTTCTCTCTAATACTTATTCTGGAGTCTACCAATGTCATAACTTTCCGGAAGGTGGTTACCCTTCCTAAACTTCAGCTTTAGATTAACCTTAGACACAACTTGATACTAATCTTCGCTTTAAACATCAATAACAGTATTTAATTGGCTATTTTATAACCAAATACTGTATTATTTATAACCACGTTGTTATACCTTCAAAATTGCAGAAGCGTATGACCATTAGTACTTCCTTTTCCTACACCAAATTTACCTAAGCTAGGGTACCATATATTCCTATTTCTTTCAACCTGAACATTAGAATTCCCTAATAAAAATTACATATTTAATCCTGTACATATATTCCTTTTACGGTAAGCCAAATTTATTTGGATAGTCCAACTGAAGTTTTAACAATGTGGAGCTACATCGTTTATTTCTATATTGTTCTTGATAAATACATTGGATGAAAATGCCTCTACAGGAGTACTGACCTTCAGAAAAGTAAAAGATAGTTCAGGGCTTTATCATGAATGCTTTTACGTTCTTTCGTTGTTACTGCCCAGAACTGAGTAAGATTTGTGAGTTTAAATTCAGAAGACATAGAAGAATCTGTTGAAATTGCAGTTAATGTCTCTTTATATGAGATTGACAAATTGGTTACCTACTTAAAATAGGTTTCATCAAAGAAATTTGAAGTCCATTTCTCTACTATTCTGTTCCAGGAAGTACTTCATGAATAACATTTGATGTGCTTTAAGTGTGATACAATATCAAATTTTACTCCATCTGATAGTTTGCGATAAAGTTTTATGTAAAATTCAATAGTATCAAATGTTACCCCCTTTGATAGTTCGAGATTGTTTTCCATCAGGAAACAGTGAAGTGTGCCGAAAACATCACACTGATGCTTAATGAGACAGGGCTCGAAAAATTGTAATTTCTCTATCATGGACTAAATAGAGCCAGGTACATTGGAAATGTTAGTGGAATTGTTCAGTAATCCTACATTAAGTTTGTTAATTTCTTACAAGTGTCACTTAAGCACGCAAGCTCCTGAAACCAATCACAATCTTGAAACTTGGAAACCAGCTGAAAAGATCGATTAAAAAAAAGACTTGTGCTTCATTTCTTTCAAACAACCTTGCCAGTACCTTTCCTCCAGATGTGTATGAAAAAGCAATGCGACAAGTAGGCTACCAAAATTTTCACACAACAATTTAAACTCTTGATTTCGTTGCACTTCCCTTTTTATAATTAACAACTTTGACTCCTTGGCGGAAAATTGCCTTCAATATTTGTACTGGCTTATTTATGTATTTACGTGTTTTAGCTCTTGTAAGCCATAAAACAAATTTTGGTATCCATATCAAAGTTAATTATCAAAGTTAATAGCCAAACTTTAGCTATAAGAAGCCATAAAGTATATTTTTGTACATGTCAACGTTAATGATCAAACAGTTCCTAGAAACTAACTATAAGTAAGGAGTGGCTTGAGCTAATAGCTACCACAAGAAAATATCTGATATCTGTAATTATTAGTTAAGTTACATTGCAAGTCGTGCACTCCAAAACAAACAAGGCACTGCAGTAAACCGAAGATTAGTGTGTTGAGTGAAGAAAGATTGGATGGGACACTAGAAAAAAACACACAATAGTTTTGTGTCTTCGTACGGTAATTTAGTAAGGTAAAGACAAATAGCGGTTGCCTGATTGCCCTACAAGTGAATATGTGTAGTATGGGGGCAATCCGGAGCTTGTACGATATTCACCTTGAGCAACATGACAGACTCTCATAATAAAATCTTACATGTCTTGTGATCGCGGGTTTTTCACCCGAATGGTTTTCCAGTGCTTCCCTCAGTTATTAATAGCATGCACATGCTTTCACAGAATCGCCCCGATTAACGAATCATCAGCTATGCTGCATAATTGTTTAATGCCAATGGCCAAGATGGTGAATCCATCATGACTGGTTTTTTTCGCGTACTCTCTCCACCAGAGGCTTCCACGTACATTTAAGGGTGCAGATACCACAGATCTGGGAACCGCCAATCAAGTGCCTTTTTTGTTGTCAAAAGAGATGACACCACAGAAAATTGTCACGTTTTAACATTGCAACCCATAAAACAGTTATTTTGGCAAGAAAACATTAGAAGTAAATTGGAATTTTATAAGAGGGAGCAAAGATTAAAGCTATCAATACCATTGCAGGGAGGGGGGTTCATTATAGCTGCTTTAGCCTCAGGAAGCCCTTCACATCGATCATTTGTCAGTAGTACTAGTGGAGTCTATAAAGACTAAACTAACGTCCTTACCTATGATGAGCGTATCCCTTTTTATTGAAAAACTTTCTGCCACAGTCTGGACACGTATATCTTGGTTCACTTGACTCATCATTTTCAAAATACGGTGAAGAACATCGATGATACTGCAACTTCTTCCTTTGAGTAAATGCAGCACCACATTCATCACACTTAAATGGCTTATTGCCTGGAATTAATGCAGTGGTATATTGTGATTGTGATTATTAAAAAGCTCTAAATTGTCTTCCTCCAACAAACTGTGAATTAATACAAAGCCTCGGAAATGCCAGGAGACATAAATTGTTCAGAGCACACATAGCTCAATAGTCGAAAAACGGGAGTGTTCATGAGAGGTAAAAAACTAGTTTTTGCCTATTTTTGTAGCGTGTGACTCCACATCCAATTTTGCAATGTAAAAATACTCCCCAGAAAAAAACACTCGACATACGTAGTGATGATCCCTTTTTAACTAAATACTCTAGAATGGGAGGCTTCTTAAAGTACTACAAACAGGAATTGGGTGATTTATGTAAAAAGTGAGGAAAAATTGCAAATATCAAAGAGTTACAATGGACCATTAAGGGGAGTGGGCCGAAGTTTAACAAAGGGGGGGGGAGCTTGTGCATCCGTAGTGACGGTCAAAGAATGAACATGGTAACCGAGTATGTGTATACTACCCTGGGAAGATAAATTAAGTCATAAGTGTTAAATTTCTCCTTTTGAGCTCGTTATAATATCTGAAATTAGGAACCGTCTTTGGTGGAGCCCAAAGTAACAAATAAGAAATATACAGAGCACAAATAAAAGGATATTAACTCTCTTCAAACTTATCACTGACAAGAAAAGAACGAAGTGGCCTTTATTCAATATTTTTTATAATTATTTTATTTTCAGCAGCGCACTTCGTATGGAAGATGTCGTAGAAACTTCGGAAGAGGCTTATTAAGTAAGAAATTGAAAATTCCAGTGCCCTTATTAAGAGTCAAAATTGATTGCAGGACAACCACAAACACTACCAGGCCCCCTTTTCCCCCAAAGACATCAGGTAAAAATGTTAGATAGCCATTTTGATCAACATAGTTGAAAGGTCCAATAGCTATGCCTCTGGGGATGACATCCCCACAGAGCCCCTAGGGCAAGAACAATAGGTTATACATTTGTTTTTTTCTGCTTACATATGAAAAATTTCACCCAGAAAAGGGGAGAAGGCATATTCGAACCTTGATGTTCAAGGGCAATGGCATTCAGGTGAAGCTTTAAGGTAATACTGAATGGAGTGTCGAATTAAATTAAAAAAAAATACTAATTGCATGCAGGCTGTCAAAAGGGCGTATAAATAAATGCCTTAGGGTATTAATTTTGAACTTTCGGGGAGCGATGAGGGGGATGACCAATTGATCAAAAAGCAATATGTGCACGTTACTACTATTACTTGCTAAGGCTAATGGTTTTAAGGAAAAAATTCATGGAATATGGAGTTGGAAGTCGAACTAAATCAAAACTCACTATGAACATGATGGTAGTCAAAGGAGCGAGTAAACAAAACCTAGTGAATGGCTTAGAGTATTGAGTTGTAACTTACAGGGTATATTGTGGAGGTTGTTGAACTAACTAAACGGTAATGTTTGCACGCTACTACTACTACTTCTATTGCTACTGCTACTCCTACTACAGCTAGCACTAAAGCAAATGAGGTGAAATTTTCAGGGAACGTTGAGGGATTGCTGAACTAAACCAAAAACAATATGTACATGCAGGTTGTCAAATGACGTACCAACAACGTCCCAGTAGCTGCTTACGGTATCAACTTATAACTTTCAGGGTATATTGAGATGGATGTGGAAGAAAATAAAAAAACACTATGTGCATACTGCTACTAATGTAACTACTATTAATACGTCTATTAAAACTAATTTTGTTAAGAGTGTTAAGGTGAAGCTTTCAGGAAATGTTTGGGGGATGTTGAACTAAATAAAACATACTATTTGCATATAGGCCGTCAAAAGAGTGCAACAGTATTATCTCAGGACCAGCTAAAACCCTTTAGTTGAAACTTCCAGTGTACAACTTGAAGGGGGATGTTAATGGAAATACTGAACTGACCAAAAGACACTACGTGCATACTACCCCTCTTGCTATAACTACTACTGCAACGACTACTACTACTACTGAAGCTAGGGTTGCTAAGGCAAGTTTCAGGGAATCTCTAGGGGATGTTGGATAAAATCAAAACACACTATGTACATGCTGGATGTCAAAATCCATATTGTCATCCATATTGTCAAAATGACACAGAAGGGATATTTTAAAACTAAAGTAGGACACGAAGCAGAAGCTTTCAGGAAAAGTTTATTTTGCTACACAGCTAAATCAAAGGCGCTATGCGCATGCTGACTGTCAGTAGGTTCTGTCAGTAATATCCCAAGAATGAATAAGGATATTAAATAGAAACTTTCATGGCTAATACTATTACTGCTACTGCTGCTACTACTATTGAACTAAATCGAAAGGATTACAGTGAATCCACGTTGACAAAATGGCATAGATAAAATATCTTAGGAGCCAAAAACGGAATGAAAGTTTAATTTTTAGGGAATGTTGAGGGGGTTTAAAACTAAATCAGAAGGTAATAAGTGCATCCAAATTGTCAAAAAGGCGTATTTGCAATATTTCAGTAAGAGCTAAGGGTGTTACGGTGGAACTTTCAGACCATTTCATTGGAAATGTTGAAATTAAAATAAGAGACGTTATTTTTCATCCATGTTTGTCACAGGGAGTATTTATGATATCTTTGGAACGGTTGGAGTATTGCGCCGAAGCTTACAGGACATGTTAAAGAGAATGTTTGATTAAATAATTAAATATATGGTTGTGAAAAGAGTGAATCTACAATACATCCGGAATTGTTAAGGGTGTTAAGGTGAAACTTTACGAGGATATTGGGGTTTATTTTGAACAAAACCAAAACGCACTATATGCATGCAGGTAGTCAAAAGAACCAGTCAGGAATATTTCAGGAATGGCTGAGGGTACATATTTATCTTATGTATCTGAATTGGTAATACAGATAATTACTCATACGGGTATTAATGATTAATAAGACTAAAAAGGTCTTTTATAACCTCCCATTTCACATTAACTAAATATACTTTTAGTTACAAATATACCATAATATAGCAGTAGCCCTCATACTGGGAAGTTACAAGGTTACCTTATTAATTTATCTAAATCCAACGAACTTCTAACAATATTCATCCGCCAGTCTTTTGATTTTTTTCGAATAAAATTGTGGCCTTACGGCTAAAAATGGGAAAAACCAGCTCCCTTCTGTTCCGTGATCTTTTTGGTGCTTAAAAGGGCTTAAGAGCTTTAAACTTCCGTCAGAATGAAACATATTTCAGGAATGACTGAGGGTACATATTTTCCTTATGTATCTGAACCGGTAATACGGATAATAAAATTCAAATTGGCAAAGAAATTAAACTAGGTTAGGTTAGGTAATCAACAAGAGTCACTATTTACTTAGTTTTTCACTATGACCTGTTTGGTATAAAAAAGAAAAATAAAGCTAGTCACACAAATTTTATTGAGTAGGCTACGTTGTTTAGGGATCCAAGATTTATTCTTGAATTGGTTTGAGCCTTATTTTAGTGGACAAAAAATTTAGAGTGAATACTCAATTAATTATTAATGATTAATAAGACTAAGAAAGGTCTATTATAACCTCCCATTTCACATTAACTAAATATACTTTTAGTTACAAATGTACCATCACATAGCAGTAGCCCTCATACTGGGAGGTTACAAGGTTAGCTTCAACGGGCTTCTAACAATTTGAATCCGCTAGTATTTTGACCCTTTCTGAATAAAATTGTGGCCTTGTGGCTGAAAATGGGAAAAAACCAGCTCCCTTCTGTTCCGAGATCTTTTTTGTAGCTTAAAAGGGTTCTAGAGCTTTTAACTTAGGTCAGAATGAAACCTTTAAGATATTCTTTGAAACAAGAATTCTTAGAAAAGAAATGAACATGCATCCATAACTACCTTTCTCCATAGCCACAGACGAGAATAAAAACAAATATGCCTAGACCATCCATCGAACATTTCGAAAATACCTAATTTTTGCATTTTCGTAGTTACGGGCTTTGAAATCCTTTGACAAAAATTTTGTACATCCAGAATTTGATCGTGCGATTTTCATCACGATTGGATCACTTTTGGAGGGTGTTTCCACCCTTTTCTGAAATTATGCAAGTTTCCTTGTGCTAATAACGTTGGGTTAGTAGTTATAAGCTTGGTAGTTTGAATGCACCTCATATAGCAGATTCTTTCAACGCATGTATAATGGTACCAAATTTTCGTCTTCTAGAGTTTCGTTTACAATCAACAAGAGTCACTATTTACTTAGTTTTTCACTATGACCTGTTTGGTATAAAAAAGAAAAATAAAGCTAGTCACACAAACAGTTTAGACTCCTAAGCTAATGTTTTTTGTCAAGCCAAGCTCAAGGCTAAGTGAATGTTTTTACTTATCGTTCACTCAACGTTTTTACCTCAATAACTAATCAAACGAAGAAATTTTCAAATAAATACATGTTGTACGTATCTCCTTAAAAAAAAAGAATTCAGGAGGTTGATAATGTTGTTTTAAGATTTTATTGAGTAGGCTACGTTGTTTAGGGATCCAAGATTTATTCTTGAATTGGTTTGAGCCTTATTTTAGTGGACAAAAAAATTTAGAGTGAATACTCAAGTTTGCATTTCAAGAAGTTATAGTATCCATTGCGGAATTCAACAAAGTCCGGTGCTTGGGCCTCTGGTTGTACCTAATTTATGTTGGTACCGTGCGTTTGTACATCCTTGGGACATTAATTAAATCCTTTTCTAATCACACTATGTTTACGGTAACATAATCTTTTCATTGAAAAGGCTAACAAAGACCTAGATGAATTGGTCAGTTTTATTAAGTTTAGCTGTTTATCAGTTAATGTTTCTAAGACAAATTTTATGACTTTAAGCAGAGATAGTACTCCCCATGTTTTAGAAAATGAAGTTCGTCTGAATGGTGTAGTGTTAAATCAAGCTTTTATTGTTAGATATTTGAGTTTTATCTTGATTATAATTTGACTTGGAAACTGCACTGTAATGCAGTAGCCGCAAAAGCGGGAAGAAGTTTGCCTCTTATAAGAACACTAAGGAATGAGTTTCCACCAAGAATTCTAATGGTCCTCTACCATCCTCTTATCAGTCCCAATATATGGTTGTTTACTCCACACCAGTTCTTTTGTTTAAGTTTCAAAAGAATTCTAATTTTAAAATCAAGTTGTTCGTGTTTTAGGAGATTATATGAGATTTGAAAATGATGCCTTGATTTGTTTACGTAAACTAATTTTTTTTTCAATATTTACATATTGAGAGATTATTGACTAATTATTTTTGTTTACCAACGTTTGAATATTTATTATTCAGAAGAGTGCTTTTGGGAAATTTTTAGGTCCTATTCTTTTCATCATTGTTACGAAACAAGGAGTTCTTCAGGAATAAAGTCTGACGCTCAGAGCACTCAACGAGGATCTTTGTTTTCACCCTTTGCGGGACTACAGGTGGGTAACTCCATCCCGAATAATATAAAGCTAGCACATAATTATACTCAGTTTAATAGTAGGTTAAAACATTACTTTCAGGACTATACTTAACAACTTCAATAAATATTTAATTATTTATTTTTTATTAATTTTGTTATCTGGTTTTTAGTTTTGTAATTTCTTACCTTCCAGTGAAGTATCGATATTTATTAGTAGGTTATAAGGATGGATACAACCATCATATACAACCCAATTGGTTTCCCTGATGATTGCTGAAACATGGTGTAATCGTTGTTTTTGCAAATGTAATCGCTGTTAATGTCTTGTCTTGTCTTAAATGAAAACAACCAAAGAATTTTACTTCATGGTATTATTTCATTTCTTTTAAACAAATTAAACATTCACTGCAAGGCTTTAAAAAGATAATAATTTTTTTATAAATAAACCTAATATAAGCTATTTTAATATTATATGGTTCCATTTGGCAATGCTATACTGCCTGCGGGGGTAAGCTGTATATGGTATTTGGGTAGGCATGTCAATCTTTGGTTTTTGTTTTAAAACACTAAACCTTCCACGCTCTTGAATAATGTAACAATCTTTATCCAAAAAATATCCCCAAGTGACGAAAAACCCAAAACAAGGCCGACTATGAGAGATATATTTAAAGGGAGAGACTGAACTTCATAAGTCATTACATTACTGCAATTGTTAGTTTTTTGTAACAGATTCATCACCATTTCATTGTCGGAATTTAAATCATTAGGAGAATTATTAGATTTTAAACTTGGAAATAAAATTCAAATTGGCAAAGAAATTAGACTAGTTTCATTGTGATACATAATCCAACCTTACTTGGAATCTTAAACTTTGCTTCAGCGTCCTAAGGATTTTCTTTCTTTTAAGGGGGGGGGGGGGATACCGTTCAGATTTTGAAGTTTATCGCGGGAAATTCACATTCAAAAAAATATCACTGCTAAAGTTCTTAGACGAGTTTCAGCAGTGATTTATATTTTAAAAGAAACTTGACTGCACATTCAAATTTTTAGTCCTAAGCTGCTAAAAAAAAACAGACAGAAATTGTTTCGTTTTATCAGTTTTCACGAACAAACAAAATTAAGAAAAAATATTTGGCAAAAACTCTGAGGAGAAAAAACTGATCACATACAGAAATTCAACGTATTCAGTGGCGTCAAAAACAACATTTGAAAAAAGAATTGTTTTGTGGCTACCACATACTGAACTTATGTGCTTAAGAATTGGACTTATGTACACTTATTTGTGCATATGATAAAATGGTACGATGTCCAAAGACTTCTTGGCTCTCCTGCGAAGTTGTCTTTCACAAAAATTGTGCAATGTATTTGCCTTTTTAGGTAGCCCTCTATAAAAAAAAAAAAAAATTCTGTCTGTTTTTTTTTTTAGCTGAAGAGAAAGCAAAACAGCAGGACTTGTCCATTTTCCCTGCAAGCAAGGATGATACCGGTTTGATTTTAAAAGGCTACTGCCCTTTATAATCCAATATTAAGCATAAAATACAAATATTAAAAAAAAACTTACCAGTGTGTAAATTCATATGTTCGTTTAACGTGCTGTTGTGGCTGAATCGTCTTCCGCAAAATTTGCATTCAAATGGACGTTCTCCAGTATGACGCCGACGATGTGTCAGAAGTGCGGACATACTGTTCGTCGTATGATCACATTCTGGACAGAAAAATTTGCCGTCCTTCTTGTGAGTCTCATTATTGTGATTTCTCAGGCTTAGAGTACTGTCAAATTTATTTTTGCAGATTACACAAACATGTTCACCAATCAGTGGCTCTAAAAGCAGGGAAAGATTTAGATCACAGTCAAAGCATAAGGGAAAGAACAATGCGTCTTCAATTTATATTTTTGCCTCATCATATTGAACAGATGGTCGTGTACAGTTAAAGAGAAGCTTATTCACTCATAACATTTCAGTTCTAGCGTCCCTTTCGAAGGACGAAAATGATCAGAGAGCAATGCACCGCCCCTTAAGAACTCATGTGCCCTTAAACGTTCATATGACGCCAATATTTTTATGATAACTATTTTAGTCAGAAAAATCAAAAGGTCCGAAAAGTTTTGGTCAACAGCTTGATGAAATTAGTCATAGAAGGATTTTCAGTCAGTAAAATTGTAGAGCACAAAACGCCCTGCGACCCTTTCAACCAAATAGTCCTATTTGATGAATAACTATAAATCACTAGGGTCACAGGGTGTCTCTCCTAAATAATAAATTGCATTGAAAAAATATAATGAGTAAATATTTCATACATGGATCTGGGACTGTCATTATTTCATACAAAACTTGGGTCTGTCCTAAATAAACAAACTAAGGGCATATTTCACAAATGATGTCTGATTTCCACTGAAGTGGCATTAGACAGTTTCTGAACTTGTCGGTCACGAATCTGAGGCCACTATTGCGACAAAAAAGTACAAAATTAAAACTCTTTAAGAATATACTTCCAAATTTTTGATTATCATAAAGGTTGGTACTGAAATATTTAAAAGGTTGATCACAAATCTTTGGCTAATATTGCCACGCATAAATTCAAAATTGATACAAATTAACAAAATATCAGTTAAATAGTTTTTTTTTCACCTTAGCTTCTGAGTTTATTCATTAAAGATCTAAGGCTACAGTTACAAAATAGATTCATAATCAAACAAATTCAAGGTGAAGTTGGATTGTCATCAAAGTAGTTTTATAGTCAGTAGTCCGGTAGTTCTACACTCAGGAAGACTAAGCACAGTACCTGAGCAGATAGTACAATTTTATGCCCAATCCTGTGTTATTTATGATGTTATTGATGTTATTTATGACTATTTGATATTAGTTTATTGTTTCAATTTTTACATTTATTCTACGAAAAACCAACGAATTGTTAGAGAAAATCAAAGTCAGCAGATTTTCAAGAAAAACGTTCAGGGAGTAGCACTGACAAAGTAAAGAGCAACGTTTCTCTGATGTGATTTATTCCATTTACCTTTCCTGACCAGTTCGTAAAGACAAAATCGTCGAAGAAACGAATGATGGGGTCCATTCTATCTGAAATTGCAAATTCCTGAGCTCCTTATAAGGACCGAGAGTCCGAGTTGTGAACTGACTAGGTCCAAAAACTAGGTTAGTCCTGGCTTAGCGCAATAACGAGCCAAATCCTCAGTCTGGACTAAAATGAGCTAAGACCTAGGCTATCTCAGTGTGAAACCAAGTCCAAGCTTAACTCCTAATTCATTGCAGAAACAGGATAAGTCTTGATTCGGTGCAAAAAACGAACCAAGATCTGACACGGTGCAAAAACAACCTAACTTCTAACATAATACAAAAAAAGACAAACAAAGCATTGAATCGGTACGAAACGAACTAAAAGTCGGTGCAAGAATTGCCGAAGTCCTAACTCTGTGCAAGACAAACAAGCGACGTCCTGACTCTGTGTAATAATATAATAATAATAATATTTACTAAAAAATAATATTTGTTTGGTAAAAAACAATGAAAACAAAAGTGAAATCCAAGTTGTAATAGGTACAAAAACTGAAACTAGTTAGTAGTGACTGGATGCACAAATTAGCAAAGTTCAAGAAACTAACTGACTTGGTACAAAAGTATTCAAGTTCTGAATTGACGCAAAAATGAGCTCAGACTTGACACGATCACAAACTTTCCAGGATATAATAAGCAATCGCAGACAAAAAATAATCAAACAAAGTCTTCTTCAGACCTATCTGTTTAAAAGTTTGTCTATTAGAATAAGGAGCCGACCACGGAGTGACCAGCAACAAGGAAGGTTAAGTTCTAAGTGAAATACATTTTAAAAGTAAGTAAAATAATATTTACCAAGTACGCTATAACTTAAAAGCCAGGGTATATTAAAAGCCCATGTAAAATTAAACGAACGGTTAAAGATCAAAATGCTCGTCAGTGACGTTTTTTTACTAATCCTCACATGAGCGTACGTAGCTTCTTGTCTAGGGGGGGGGGTGCATCCAGTTCTGTGGTGAAGAGCGGAGAGTGGGGGGCTGAAGTTATATTGGCAGTTCACGAAGCCTTACATTACCATTAAGTTCGATCATACCTATAAAAATTTTGTTAATAAGAAATCACAAAAAAATCATAGAAATCAATAAGCTTCAGCATTAATCTTCTTGGATTAGATTGGAATCATGATTGAAATTTTTTTTTAAGAAGTAAAAAAGGTCAATAGTTAATAGTTAATTTTACCAGTCATGCGGTCGTAATCTAAATGAAAATTATTATCTACTATTTCCTTTTCACAAAAACGACAACTTTTATTAGTTTTACAGTTCCGCTTTTCTCTTACTTTTTCTTGTGTATAACCATGATCTCTGTCTATCTTCATACTCATTGGCTATTTCTGTACACACTTCTGTTATGGTAATTACAATTAGTCAACTAGCATTTTCACCAAAGTGTTCGTAATATTTATTTTGTGTTGTATCAAAAGAACAACATACTTCGAGTCCATAAGCAAATGGCCTTTGCTCTGCTACTTTAATTGTCTTTTTACCCCTCTTTTGATTAAATTCTTCATTATACGATTCAAAATCAGCTATTATGCAATAGGGTACTTTCATTTATTTAGCTACATTTTTAAATTCAATTCTAGATCCTGGTTTTTGGCATAATGATATCAGGATCTTCAAAATTTTCTTTTTTTTATGTTTTTCAAATTTTTCATGTTCATTAATGTGTCTTCCACGAATTTTATGCCCATTTTTAGTTATTTCAGATGCAAGTAAACTACTTAAACCTTTAATTAAAACTTGATGATTATCAAAATAGAGTGAAGTAATAACATCTGTAGCAGTTTTTCCATTGATCTTAATTATAGGAAAATGAGCTTTAACCACTTTATTCTCACTTATTTCAAATAAACAAATTCTAATATTATATTTGTTTTCAAATTTATAAATATCTCGAAATCCACAGGAAAACTAGTATTCTCTTTAAAGTTGAATTCATTTTCATAGGGTTCATATTTTGATAGTCTATTAACATTTCTATCATTTGCCGGGTAAAGATAAGCGAGTATTGACCAAAGAAAGCATTTAGTATCATTATTTTTTATATTAATGGAAAGTTTTTATTTTTTTACAAATTCAGGTAGTTCTTTATAAGTACCTACAACATAATTTGGTAATCTTTTCATTCTATAATCCATTCCATTGACTCTTTCAAATTGTAAGCCTGATCTGGGGGTATTCTCTATGACTAATGTATTTATATTCCTGTGGTTACTATTTAGATGGCTTCGATTGATATCACTATTTTTATTAAGAATCCAGGAATAGCTATGATAAAGGATAGGTTCGAGTTCTTCATTATCCTCCTGAGATTAAATATTACACGTGTTGTCAATTGAACTCTGTAATTACCTCTATCAGTCATTCTACTTTTTAAATATCTAACAACAATGTCAAAAAGTGTTCCAAAATTAGCTCCATTGGCATTCATTGAAATATTAACCGTAAGGGATTTTCTCTAATCTGTTGCATACTTGAATTATTATCGTGTTCTTTTTCTTTAAACATATACACTGGGATATCTGGAACTCCTCGTATTTTTTTTCTTATTTATAAATAAATTCCCCTCTCTACAAGTTACATCTCGAATGAATTGTCAATTTTTATCAGCATCCTTTTTATTGAGTTCTATTTGGTTATTAAAATAACTTTTTACTTTATTTTTCACTTAATTGTAAAATTCCAACTGTTGAAATCTGTTTTGATTTAAAAAAAAAATTAAGTTCATTAATAACTTTATTTCGAACACTATTAAATTGAAATTTTGAATCTGAGATAATTTATTCTTTTCTTTGATTTCATTTTTTAATTTTACTTTTAATTCAGGTTCAATATTGTGGTGATACTGCTTTTTATCTTTTTCTCATTCTACATTTCGTGACCATTGAATATAGTGATCGCAAATTAATATTTTATTATTAAGATGATCATTGATGGTACTGAATATTTCATATTTTTATCCAATAATCTCTAAATTCAGGTCTTTGGCAATTGACCACAGTTCATTAATTGTACAATGTAAACGATGGTGTTTTTTAATGAAAATCCATTTTTGTTATAACCAACTTTTAATCACTTCTACAATGTCTGCCATTTATTAGGAGCTGATTTTATTAAACAAGATTCCAAATCTTAAAAATATTAAAAATAAACTATTCTTGACACTTTCTTGAGAACGTGGAAATCAGTAACTGTTTATTGATATGTTTAATAGTCCAAATTTGCTTAATATATTAAATCTGTAATAAATGGAGATTTATTGTATGCGATGTAAAAGGTTACCGCAGCCAAGTCTTTAACTCCAGTAATTTCAAAAAGAAATGATGTGCCAATGATTAAAGGTATTTGTACACATTGTGGTTGCAAGAAAAATCGTTTCTAAAAAAAAAGAAGCAATGAGCAAAAACCCTGGACATAAGGAAGTGGCATTTGTACTGGCAAGAGTAGAGTAGAATATAAACTTTTAGAGCTCTATTATTCAAACTTTTCAGGGATTGACGATTTATACAGAAAATCAAAAGAACATGGTTTTACTGTGTCAAAAACTAAAATCAAAGAAGTGTTGCAAAATCAAAATAGTTATTCTTTACACCATCCAGGGTATCATATATTTAAAAGAAGACGCGTTTACATGCATAGTGTCGATGAATAGTGGCAAGCAGATTTGATTGATATGCAGCAGTATAAAAAAGAAAATAATAATTTTAATTACGTTCTTACAGTCATCGATTGTTTTAGTGAATATACTTGGTATATTCCTTTAAAGGGTAAAACGGGTAAGGAAATTATTAACGCTTTTACGGATTTTTTTAAAAATAGGAAACCCCAAAAACTACAATCAGATAAAGACACAATAATTTGTTATGAAAAACGTTCAAATATTTTTTATGAGTCAGGAAATTCATTGGTTCTCATCTGAAAGTTAATTGATCTGAAAGTTCATCTGAAGTTAATCTGAAACTCAAATTGTAGAAAGGCTTAATAGAACAATCAAAGAGAAATAATGGAAATATTTTACTCATCACAGCACAAAACGTTGGATAGATGTATTATGCTCTTTTGTTGACAATTATAACAATTCATATCAAAGATTTATCAAAATGGAACCAATAGAAGCGAGTTAAAAAAGGAAATGAAAACAAGGTGTGCAATAATTTATTTCCTGATGTCGAATTTGAAAAACCGTACATAAACAAATTCAATGTTGGTGATTTGGTTAGAATTAATAAAGCAAGGGTGTTTTTGATAAAGGTTACCTACCAAATTATAGAACTGAAGTGTTTCAAATAGCTGCAGTGAAACATGCAACCCCTATAACGTACGAACTGTCGGATAAAACTGGTGAACACATTATTGGTGGTTTTTACGAAAACGGACTTTCGAAATTTATTCAATAAAAAACTTTCATCCTATAAATGGATCCTATAAAGCTGAAACATTTGTCAGCGAGTATAGTGAAAAGTAGAGAAAACCAAAAAAATATAGTTCAAGAACGTGCCTTAGAGCAAGCTGGATTTAGTAACTATGCTAAAACACTGGGTGCTTAAATCGTTGAAGCAGAAGGTAAAAATATAACTATGATTACTGATAAATTATATGAAAATACAAATATGATTACCGATAAACTAAATGAAAATGACACTAATTTATGGAGACAATGACAACGACTGGATCAATTTTTAAGCAACACAGTAATTTTTCAAGCTCAATGAAGTCACGCTATTTTACCCACGAATAAGCCAAATTTCATTGCTAATGTCGATTCTGGGATAGATGAAGAACCTTTGAGAGAAATCAATTATGACTATTATCCTAAGGGATGCTATTTTGAAATGCCTAGTTTTTATTTAGAAAATTATCAATATTTAAAAGATGCCACAGATGAATCAGGAACACTTAATCAAAGACATGGTGGAAAGATGAAAGCTGTGACATCTAGCGAATTAGAAAAAAGTCTCGGTTTGTAAAAATCTACAGAAGAAAGTCAAAAGCTATTATCTCAGAATCAGAATTTTATGAATAAAAATGTTTTTTCTAATAAATGCTTTTGATTATTGTTAGTGGTAACAAAAATGAAATCGAACAGTCCCATACAAGTAATCCGACAACGTTAGATCAAAACTCTGATTACGAAATAGCTTTAACTCAATGTACACTACGGTATTCATGGTATAACATCACTGATCAATTTAAAAACAATAAGTTTGAATACAGGCAAAAGAATTATGATGAACGGGTAAACGTCGTTATATCCAATGAGTTGTATGATGAGGAGGGTTCAAATTATTTCATAAACCGTTATTTCAATTCATCACCAGATCGATGTCCAATCAGTATATCATCCAATGTAGCAACAATGAAGTTTGTTTATTATTTTAAAAAGGAATTATAAATTTCGGTTTAATAGTGATATTATGTTTTATTTCAGGATTTGGAAATGGAGCTGAACTAAAGTACTGATAGTTCAGTATTAGATAGTTCAGATTCATTGGATAGTTCAATTGTGAATGGGAATACAACCTCTGGTGTGATCTGGAGTTATGCTCCAAAATTAGAACCTGGAACGCTACTCTGTAAGATTCCTATAGAAGGGCAATATATTCCAATCATTCGAAACGGATATATCAGCGCACAAAAAAATAATTATACCTAATTAATTAGGTAGGTTAACTGATCTGAAGGGAGAGAACATTGAATACGTTTTGGATTCTAAGAAAGTTTAATGGAATTGTTTAATACAATTTATCTATAATAAATGTAGAAAAATAAGAAACAATTATTGTATACAAGACAGTATGGTAGTGGGATTGGTAGTTTCTTTAAAAATATCGTCAATTCCAAATATTCAAGACATCCATAAAAAATATAGAAGATGTTTCATGTATAAGACTATGATTAAACCTTGACTGGATTTATTCAAAAATAGAATGATCGGAAATGGAAAAGATTGGATAGATTATAATCAAAGAAAGTTAAATGATGTGAGATCTCTAAAAGATATAGTTTCAAATAACAAGAGATGTTTCAATAAACATATTATTGAACAGAGGAAAGGCTAACTGGATGCAATGATTTTAGGGTAGGGACTATAACTACATTCCCGGTGATGCTCTTGTTGACACCCTCGGTGACAACCAAAGATCCATCTCCACTGTTTGAAAATAATTTAAAGTTTATTAAATAATTTTCTCCATATATAAGTGGCAGTGAATCAAATTGTTTCTCTTTGTTGGAAAATATTTGAAAAGCCTATTGTTGATGATTCTATAACCAAATATAAATATACAGAAATTAGAGAAAACAATATGAGTGTATCTCAACAATAAAATTATAAATTCATTTTAAAAGATGTGGAATCTTGGATTCTTCCAGTTGAAAGTTACCTGAATGCAAAAGGGAAAATGATACATTGCCATATAAAAGGCAACGAATCAAGTTCTTGCTCATTCTTGAGAAATATTTGAAAAGTCTATTGTTGATGATTGTACAGCCAAATATGAATATACAGTAATTAGAGAAAACAATGTGAAAGTATCTCAACAGTTGATTTATTGTTTCATTTTAAAAGATTTGAATTGTGGATTCTTCCAGCGGATGGTTACCTTGTAAAAGGGAAAATAACACGATTGGATGAAACAAATATTTGAAATAATGATGAAGCTACTTTAACAAATAATTGATTTAATTTGTTCAGAAATGCTGAATATATTATGAAAGGAAAATGTATTGAAAGTACTGACTGGGTAGGTATAACGACTACTGTAGATCCATTAGAACTTCCAGATGACTATAGTCGAACCGCAGCTACTAATATGTTTTTTTATGAAGATAAAACCCAATCCGTTGATTCCTTTAAAGCAGAAAACGAGTTTGAAAGCACTTTTACACCTGTTGCAGTTGGTGGTGGAACAATTACAACAAAACGAAATAATGCCTTCAATACTCGTTTATTTAAAAAATTAACGTGGTTCAGCATGTATTTACCATTGTCACGATTATTTGGATTTTGTGAAGATATTAGTCATGTTTTTAGAGGCGTTACATATCTAGAAATGATTTTTCCAATATGATTATAAAATCTGGAGCTCAAAATTTTAAAGTAGATGAAATGCATTTATCATACATGTTACCAAAGTTCAGCCATAGCGACTTCCTGATCTGTATTAACTGAAGAAGAAGACTGGATTAACGAAGAAGACGGAACAATTAAAAGCTAGACTAGGAAAGGGCAGCTCATTTGAATTAAGATGGTAAGCGGGTAATACCTATGAAAGTGATATTGAAACGGATAAAGAATTAACATGGAGGGTAGTCAGTGAACACGAGAATACAACTAAAATTGTCATTGAGTTACAGAAATCGGAAAAAGATAGCAGTTATACGCAAAACAAGATGGTATTTGACCATATGAACAGTAAGAGAACTGAATTGAGAGTAAATGGATACAAATATCCACAAGAAGATTTTAAATGCGATCTCAGAGATGCTAATGAAGATTATTCTAACGCTTACCAACAAATTTTACAGTTAGGATATAAACATAAAATGTTGATAGTGGAATAATTGTTAAGATATAATGATTTTAAAACAGTATATCCTTTATTATTTTTTTTTTTTTGATGTTTCAAAGCGCGAATTGAATATTTATCAAAGTGGATCAACTGCTGATATAGAAACTAAACTTTTATTAGATCAAGTACCAGCTAATCCATACAATATTTACCGCCTTGTATTTTCAGAAAGAAAAGCTATCATGGAAATCATTGATAGTATATAAAACGTTAATATAAAAATTATTTTTGATTCGGAAGCTTGTTTAATAAAACTATTTAATAATAAATGGAGAAATTTTTAAGCACAATGAAAATGGAAAATAGATGTAATCGGACTATTAGGAAAGAAGATCGAGACATTGGAATGGAATACACAATTAAAGCATTAAAGTGTGCTACAACTAAATATGCAAAGAAAATCATATTCATTATTGATTTTAAAGGTGAAATGGTTGATCTATTTGCACCTAAGCCTTTTGATTCTAAAGCAGCTGATCTTCAAAAGAAATTAAAAAAAAAATTAGATAAAGGTATGATCTTACAGGTTATAGAAAGAAAATGGAAAAATAATAGCAATTATTTAGATATTGGTATCAAACTATCCACTGAATATTAAATCCTATTAAATTATTACATTTCTTCAGTCGTATAGGAAAAACAGAATATAATTAAACACTTTTTCATAAATTCTTATTCCACAAACCTATTTTTATCGTAAGGCTAATAATTTATCTAGAAATGGCCTAAAGCCCGTGCTCACATTTTGAAAAAGTATAAAAATGAGACCAAACTTTGGTTTCAAAGGACCTGTTTTCAAGTTGAATGTCGGAAAGCAAAATGTTCAAAATATTTGATATTTGATGTAAAATGATGTAAAATGAACTGAAAATGATAAAAATTGGATGGATGAGATAGATGAGGCAGAATCGGCAATTACTATACTACTAAGGTTCATGCATACGAAGGGGCAACTTCAAACAATCCTTTCCTCTGAGGTTTGATGATATTACAATTGTCGATACAAATCCTTCGTATATTACAAACAATACTTTCAACATATTACTAACTTCGTATAATACGAATCCTTCGTTTGGCTTCCTAAATAAGAATTCTTACAAATGTGTCTTTCACACGCAAGCTTCCAAAAATAAGTGGAGCCAGCTCAAGCAAATTAAAAACCCCGGAAGGATGAATTTACTTTTTTGAGGCTTGACCACTAAATTATTTTTTGGTTAGTAAAATTGATTAATTCAGAAAACTATGGCTCAGGTTTAAGCCAAAGGTTAACCTGTTTAATAATAGCAAGAAATTAAACCAGATATTCGCATTGAATACATTTTTAACTAGAAATCTGTATAGTACCTTTTCTCTTCCTTGGCGTTTTTGTACTGCTTCCTGCATGTGACGGGTCAAAATCTTCGTCAGTGCTACTTTCTTCTTCGGGATCTTCTTTTTCATTCCAATCAGAGTCATTATCATCATCAGCAGGCAAATCTTCAAGGGGCATGCCATAACCTCGACTGTCAACATCATCATCGATTAGCTCCTGATCATAATGATATTCTAGCTCAGGAGCTGGTACTGGACTACAAAACGGTTCATAATCAGAATCATTCTGTACACCTTCATCCCCAATAGTTATTTTTACATCGCTTGGATTGATGGTATAGACTGATTGATAGTCAAGCATCTCCATTGATCTAAAATCGATCACTTTTTTTCTAGTTGACGGTCCTTTACATTCTTCTTCATCCATGCTAGGTCTATGAGCATTAATAGCCTCAATAGGTACTTCAGATCTCTTCGGACGCCCTCTCTTACGCTTTGGCTCTGCTTCGCCCAAAAATCTTTCAAAAACCAGTACAGGTGTATACATATCTTCTTCCTCTTCATTTTTAGTAATATTTGTCTCCTCAAGTGATATCATAAACGTCTTGGCCACTGATTTAAATTCTTCTATCTTTGAGCAGGAGATACGAGTTTTGCCCAAATATATTAAGTCGACTATGTGGCGAAACATGCTGGCACTAAAAAACAAAAAAAAACTCTATAGCTAATGCATGAATTCGGTATTAAGAGCTACAAGAAGTCAAAAGCATCTTGTAGCTTGAATGGGAGGTTTGCCAGTTGGAACAGGATGGTGTTCCAACTGGAACTCATAAACTGGAATATCATCCTGTACTCTCGAATGGGAGGTTTGCCGGTTGAAACGGGATGGTGTCTCATTCCATTCCCAGTAGAATGGGAGTAGGCAAGACCAAAAAAGAAGCAAGAACAACTTTATGTTTCATTCTACTGCCTTTGACTGATTGCTGCTGCCTGTGCTTCATTTTTCGAGCGAGTGGTTATATGCTAAGAGATTGGCTTCGGGTATACTAAAATGTTTACTTTATTTTCCGTTAACAAAGGACAAATAAGCTTAAAATCTTTCTCTTTCTTCGTTTTCCTTTTGTTAGGAATACTAGAACAAGAGCTCATATGGCACTTGTGAATAGAGATCGGATCCGGTCCGGTTATGGCAATCACGCATCTAGAACTTGTGTTTATTTTTGAACTCGCCAAAGCGCTAGAAATCCCCCCAGCTCCCCAAAAGAGATCGGATCTGGTCTTGTTATATCAATCACGTATCTAGAACTTGTGCTTATTCTTCCCATCAAGTTTCATCCTGATCTGTCCATTCTAAGCGTTTTCCAATATCTCTGGTTTCCAAGATTCCCGTTTCCCCCATCCATCCCCGAATGTCCCCAGATCCGATAAGAATTGAAAATGGAGCATCTATGACATCTTTCTATATATATCAAGTTTCACTGAGATCCGATCACCCATTCGTGAGATAAACATACCTCAATTTTCACGATTTCCCTCCCTCCAGTCCCCCCCCAGCCGGTTGAACCGGGGAAAAGACTGTTATCAAGTCATTTTGTTCATACCCCTTACATGCCTACCAATTTTCATCGTCCTAGGACGTCAAGAAGCACCGAACTCGCCAAAGCACTGGGAATCCCCCTCCAAATCCCCCAAAGAGAGCGGATCTGTTCCGGTTATGTCAATCGTGTATCTAGGACTTGTGCTTATTCTAACCACCAAGTTTCATCCCGATCTCTCCACTCTAAACGTTTTCCAAGATTTCCGGTTTCCCCTTCCAACTCTCCCCCAATGTCACCAGATGCGGTTGAAATGAGAATTAGAGCTCTGAGACACAAGGTCCTTCTAAATTTTAAATTTCATTAAGATTCGATGACCCATTCGCAAGTTTAAAATACCTCATTTTTTTCTATTTTTTTTAAATTAACCGTCCTTCCACCCCCACCCCCCTCAGACGGTCGAATCGGGAAACGACTATTTCTAATTTAATCTGATCCGTTACATAATTTAATCTGATTCACGGCCTCATCAATTTTGATAAATGTTCGTAGACTACTAAATGAGGGCTCTTTTCATTGTGCATGCTTAAATGTGGTGGCCTATTTAAGTAAAAAAAAAAGAGGAAGAGAGACCGCCCAAACCCCTTTTGTCCTCTTAGTGCCCTTGTGGCTATAGACATATTCAGATTAAAATTTCAAAATAGTTTTTAGTCAGAATTGTTGAAAAACTCCAAAATTTACATTCAAGGACGAAATGGACGAGTGTCTCCTTAAGTGCAGAGGCACCAAATAGCACAAACAGCAAATATAAAAAGCAAATATTATAAGTTCATTTTGGTAGAGAGGTGGACATACTAAATCTTATTGAAATTAGAACCATGCAAGGGTTTCTAATCAGTAATAATATATATCCTAAAGTGGGGTTCTGGTGTCCCAGGTCAGGATTATTTAGATATCAATACTAAAGTATTAAATGTTAGTTGTTATAAGTTTAATCAGCGAGTTAATGCACCAGAAATTTATTTAATTTAAGCAATACCAGTGATGCCCCTAGGGCCCCACTTTGCAGGAAAATAGATAAAAAATGAGAAATTCCAACTTCATTGTAAGCATGAAAACACCGAAAATCAAACGAAAAGTCAAACAAAAAGCCATTTAAGTTATACATAAAGTAAATTATAAGTTTCAACGTGAAATGTAAGGACTTTTAGCTTTACAAATGATGGAGTATCCAACCCCCCCCCCAAAAAAAAAATTAGAAGCATCCAACTGATAATAAGTCCCAAGATATAGTAACTACATCTGCATTACTCTATGTTACTGAGTTATGTAAGCCACTAGAGTATATATTGTGTCACTTGAAGAAACCATCCAGCACACAATGAATGAAGTCGCAAGCACCAACATTTTTAAGCATGATCATTCACAGCTACAATGTGAAGTTTGAGGGTATTCAACTTTACATAAACCATCAAATGAGGAACTCTGAGGTTCAGGAAAGGCATCGAAGACACAAAGCCTATAGCAATTTTAGTTAAGTTGTTTTTGGTCACAATTCTAAATTCCTAGCTTTTAAAAAAGCATCCAAGCAACAAAAAACAAGAATGTGTAGCCACAGCCAATCCCAGGGTTGGTGGTTTCTGGGGCAAAATTAACTACGGTACTTACGTATTATACGAGAAACAGTCAAGACATAACCCGGTTTTCATCCCGGTTAGTTTGAAATGCATAGTGATAGAATATAGTCTCTGACCATACACAGCTATATTTTAATTAAATATTTAGTTGGTATTTTGGTTAAGTTAGGTTAGAATCAGTTTGTTTAGGTTAGGCCAACTCCCTAACCTAACTCCCCCTACTGAGCAAATATAAAGCCCAAGTTTGTTTCTGAACTATTATATTTTTACCTTACTTAGGTATATCTCATTAGCACTAACAAAACTTCAGTTCCGGAATGTTTCTCGCATAATACTTAATTACACCGCCCTCCTCCCGAATCAAACGTGAGCAAAAAAAAATCAAAGTAAAAATTTTGATCAATGTGCCCCCCTCCGCCATGGCACCCCCTAGCTGTGACACTCGGGGCAGCTGATCCAGTTACATACCCCCTCCCTTAAACGGCTCTGTGTATAGCTCTACAGAAAGGATTCAAAATTCAAATTTTGAACTGTCAGCTATAACACTTTTATGTATAGCTATTCAGAGTTATCATGTGAATTTTAAAAAGATCCAGTTTTACAGAAAGCGCCCACGGCATAAAAAATAAGATCATCTACATTATTTATAGCACCTAAACATCTATAACATCTAGAATACCTATAAAACTTTTACTTATAGCTATTAGAGTTACTGTATAATATTTGAAAGATCTTACTTTACATAGAGCTTTCAACTCGGGAATTCCTGGAAATGAAAAGGTTATTAGTTTTTTTGTTGTTTTTTTCTTTGATTACCTACGAGTCCCCTTTTAGATTCTTCAGTTTCAATAGAAAAAATATTCAAACGTGGCGACGTTTCCAGGATTTATTTTACGGCACCAATTTTGTATATTTACTATAAAAGCCTCGATATTGTCTTAGAAAGAAACAGAGCTAGTGTCTTTACCTTGCACTTTTAACCTATCTTATTTATTTTATCCAAAATATCAGCAAAATAAGCAGCTCATTGGATCTCTGTCTCAGCATTTAGCAATCTCATAAACCCATGTTTTCCTTTCATATCTAAAAAATATCCAAGTTTATTTTATAATTCGAAGAATAGACTGATAATATTTCCGTTTGATAACCAGCAAAAACAAGTGCAGAACAGAAGAGCGTCATTACAAGAGTTCACACTGTTGCACAGTTCATTGAACAGACGGGTATTGAGAACGTTAGATTCTATATAACTGACAACTATCATCAATGAGTCGAGCAAGATTTTCGCAATAATCAAATATCATGATAAGATAATTAGACTTTTGAGAGAGCTTTGGTAGCAACAGCGTGTTGATGAATAATGCAGGAAATATCTCAATTTACATTTAAATTCCAAGACTCTGCCGAGTCTTCTTGAAATTAACCAGTAACAGCACAATAGAGAAATAGAGCTATTTAATCAAAGTTCATGTTCTTGCAGAGTTCTTTGAACAATCACAGCACTGTGAGCACTAAATTTTATGGAACTGACTATTGTTACCAAAGAGTCGAGTAAGATTTTATATAATCGAGAAATTGTCACCAAAGCGTCGAGCACTTTCAGCAAAGTTTTGGAGAGAATCTTGATAGTAAAGACAAATCAGTTAATATTGCAATGCATTTTCCTTGCTTGTGGTGCACGCTTTTTGAGTTTCTTTGGAATTACCAACCTCATTCCAAGCATGGATAGTGCTCCATCGGTACAGTCACAAAAAAGTATCCACTATAAGCAATTACTTTCAAAGAATGAATTTATCATCTCCATGAAATCTACCTTTCATAGTAGTTTTTGTCAACAAACAAAAAAGAAACTCTTCTTTGAAATCCATCAAGCGAATATCTGAAGGATAATTATGATAGCCGTAAACGTTGTTCCCGTAGTGCAGGTGGGTATGAATCGTTGCACGATTCCCGTGCCAAGCTACCCCCTAATTTGCTAATTGTCCCGGCAATCATGTATCATTTTCTTTAAATGCCAAATTCTTCATGATGCAATGGCTAATCGTTCTGGTCAGCCCAGAAAATCACTGTTAAAATTGAATTTTCTGTATCATCTTTCAACATTAACGGGGTGAAGGGTCAGGACGATTCTTTGAACGAGAAGCTTTTGATATTCTGTTTTTACAAGAACACCTCTTGCCCTCGGTAAGCTTAAACTCTCTTGGCATGAGCAATAAACATTTGGTTTTTGCTAGAAGTGCCCACAAAACCTCCTAAAGACCATCAAGCAGGCAGGCCTGCTTTTTTCCTTCTTCCTTTTTGAAAACTGAGCCTAGCCTTACTCTCTTCGTGTGTAATCGTCAAAGCGATTGCTTCATTGCAATCTGGATTGCTACCCTAGTTCCCGTCAATGTATAACTCCTTTGCGACCAAAGATCTTTTTCTTCTGTAACAAAGTTCAAGAAAGCGTGCGCATCGCTAAAGACTCTTCAAGTTGCAGTTGAGAACAACGAATTCGATTGGATTATGTTAGGCCATATGAACTGTGATATAAACTCTACCTCAGCACGGATCAAATTATTCTTGGACTCACTAGCTAATGGCTATCAAATTTTGGACAAAGATGCAATCCCATTCATGTATATATAATAATAGCTCATTGTCGGATACCGGCCACTGTACTATTTCTTCTGGTGTTTTTATTAGGGATGTTATTTGCTAAGAGATTGGCTTCGGGTATACTGACATTTTTACTTTATTTTCCGTTAACAAACGACAAATAAGCTTAAAATCTTTCTCTTTCTTCGTTTTCCTTCGGTTAGGAATACTAGAACAAGAGCTCATGTGGCACTTGTGAACAGAGATCGGATCCGGTCCGGTTATGGCAATCACGCATCCAGAACTTGTGCTTATTTTTGAACTCGCCAAAGCACTAGAAATCCCTCAAGATCCCCAAAAGAGATTGGATCTGGTCCTGTTATATCAATCACGTATCTAGAACTTGTGCTTATTCTTCCCATCAAGTTTCATCCTGATCTCTCCATTCTAAGCGTTTTCCAATATCTCTGGTTTCCAAGATTCCCGTTTCCCCCATCCATCCCCGAATGTCCCCAGATCCGATAGGAATTGAAAATGGAGCATCTATGACATCTTTCTATATATATCAAGTTTCACTGAGATCCGATCGCCCATTCGTGAGACAAAACATACCTCAATTTTCACGATTTCCCCTCCCTCCAGTCCCCTCCCCCCAGCCGGTTGAACCGGGGAAACGAGTGTTATCAAGTCATTTTGTTCAGACCCCTGACATGCCTACCAATTTTCATCGTCCTAGGGCGTCAAGAAGCACAGAGCAAGCCAAAGCACTGGGAATCCCCCGCAGCTCCCCCAAAGAGATCGGATCAGGTCCTGTTATGTCAATCACGTATCTAAAACTTGTGCTTATTCTACCCATCAAGTTTCATCCTGATCTCTCCATTCTAAGCGTTTTCCAATATCTCTGGTTTCCAAGATTCCCGTTTCCCCCATCCATCCCAGAATATTCCCAGATCCGATAGGAATTGAAAATGGAGCATCTATGACATCTTTCTATACATCAAGTTTCATTGAGATCCGATCACCCATTCGTGAGATAAACATACCTCAATTTTCACGATTTCCACTCCCTTCGCCCCCCCCCCCATACGGTTGAACCGGGGAAACGACTGTTATCAAGTCATTTTGTTCATACCCCTTACATGCCTACCAATTTTCATCGTCCTAGGACCTCAGCACGGATCAAATTATTCTTGGACTCACTAGCTAATGGCTATCAAGTTTTGGACAAAGATGCAACCCCATTCATGTATATATAATAATAGCTCATTGTCGGATACCGGCCACTGTACTATTTTTTCTGGTGTCTTTATTAGGGATGTTTAAGTCGATCAGGATGAGCGTGATTATGACCACCTGCCACTTTCAGTCACTGTCGCTATAAATAGGACTCGGACTGATCAGATCCTATGTCCTAAATACCAAAAGCGGAAAACCGAAAGAGACTGAAATGAAGCGGATCGGCCGCTTTACTTACCAATGCTCACTTTTTTTGTCAGCAATCAAAGTTGCATTTGATTTGCTGCAGGCTCGAATTCAGCTTCATACATATAATACAGCCAGATCGTGTAATGTCTGAAAAAAGCTGAAGAAGTGGGTGTCCCAAGTTGCCTTTTTAAGTACAAGACTAGAAGCTTAGTATGGAAATCTGACCTATGTTTTAAATCTAAAAGAAAGATTAGCGAAATTGTGGCTTAGAATTTGGGTAGTGTGTGGCCGCCCTCTAAGGGGCCATTTGTTCGACATAAAACGGAAATCGAATTTAAATTTAAAGGTTATCGCGTTAAAGTAAGGTATAATGGTGCTGAATTTCCGAAGACTTCTAGCCAGTGGAAAGAAGTGATTAATGTCGCAAAATTTGATTCACCTTATACTGCTAATCGGGTTCCTAATGCCTTTTGGATTAACTATTATAACAAGATTTTCAATATTATGAATTTTGCAGTTACCTCTCAGTTTACTAGCCCATGTTTTTGTGTGTTAAATTCAAGGATTTCGCAAGGCCATATGCCTCCTGTGCCTATTAACCGTGTTATTGGTTGTGTTAAGCATTTAAATTCAGATCGTGGGATATGGATGGTATAAGTATTTTTCGCCTTCATACTGATTCTAAAGATTTGATTCATCACTAGAAGTTATTATTTCAGATTTGTGTACATCTTTGGTGCCGGATTCTTCTTTGTGTGGGAGTGTTATTTCGATTCTTAAACGTGGGAAAGATCCGACTAATTGTGCTTCATATATGTCTATTACAGTGACTTGCTTGTTGAGCTAAGTGTTTGCCTTGCTCCTGCTTCCTAAAACTGTTGCAAAAAATAATTATGTGTCGAATGGATTTTAATTTAAACCATATATAGTATGCCAGCATGCACATCAAGTTCTTACTAATTTATCATTTCAAGCACAAAAAGATGGGTCGTAACTGCATTTATGCGCGTTAGATGTTTGAAAAGCTTTTGACTCGGCTTGTAAAAGCCTAATGTGATATTTTCTTATCCAGCTTAGAGTGAGAGCCCATGCTACTTTTTATGTTCGACTCCGGTCAGGAAAATACCTTTTTTGGCAATTTTTCCATTCGTTCTAGACTTAGACAGGGGGGAGGGGTGTCGCCATATCTTTTTAATGCTTATTTATATCCTGTGTTAACCATTATTTTCCTTCATTTTTTATGGACCTAACTAATTTATCTTACATTACATTTACAGATGATCTGTTACTTATTAACCGTTCAAAATCTACCCTTGTCAAACCGACCTAGTTTGTTTATAATCTGTTTGAAAATATTAGATCTATCTAATAGGAGTCAATAGGCAATGTTGTATGATTATTTGTCTGGCACTAGCAATACATTATTTAGGTCAACTGGTAACACTTTTCTTCTTGTTGACAAGGTAAAACAATGAACAAACACCCTTATTCGTTTAAAATATTTCAATTTTGGTCCCAGTACAACCGCAAATTTTATTAGAGAAAACTACTTGGGAATTCGTTGGAACTGATAATTCTCGGCTAAGGGTTAAATTAAACCCTTGTCTAAGGACTGACAGTTAAGCTAAATTTAACAAGCTTTTTTTTACGTATTTTTACTCTTGGATACAGGAAAAACAATAGAAAATGTCATAATACCTTGAGTTACATCCGTAAAATATTCAGGTGTTATAGTAGAGGAAGATGGGTCTTTCAAGGATCCTGTTAGGATGGTTAGTTGAAAATTACCGAGAACTTTAGGAAGTGTAAAAAATAACAAAAAAATTATTTTCTTTGTGTATCCTAAGAACCTTGTATTTCTCACTTATGTAACCGTTTTAGTATTTACAAGGGCACTTTCTCTACAATAGTTAAACCAATAATGCCAAAATAATGCAAGTCGTCTCTTTATACGTAAAGCACATATCCTTAAGCTGGTGAATCAAGTCAGGAAAAAGGTGAAAACTTCAACCAGTAGCAATTAGCATTTTAGCATTTAATGATTCATCATTAGCGTTTAGCGTTTTTCTCTTTTATTTATCGCAGGAATTTCTCTTTAATTGTATTTCACACGTGGGAGTTTGAATTTTTTGCAATTCGACTGAAATCGATTGGTTCGGAATTTTCTTGAATTTACAAAGGTTGTAAAATAAAAAATATGCATTATAATGATGACAGGAATAAGAATCTTATTTGTTATTCGAAAATATTTCAAGAAAAAATTCTATCGTCATTACATCTAGTAATGGAGTTATATTTTAGTTTGTTCTCAAGCATCATTATTTTTTTGCTTATTTTTTTTTTTTTTTTTGGTCGAGCATCAAGACCTATTGTGTTTATTCCTATTTCCCCTTATTATTATTATTATTATAGTTAATTTCTATAATCCTTGCTTTTATTCCTACCATGTAATAATATTATTATCTATATTAGATGCTTGAATATGCAGTGTAAAACCTAGATAATTTACTTTAAGTGGTCACGGGCTCCTTGGACAAGCGTAAGGTTCTAGAGACTATGGTATTCTGTATTTCTTTTTTTCCAAACCTTTTATGTTAACAAACTTAATTTAATGCAAAAACCTAACTTTACACAAAGCATAGTCAAGTCCAGGCACCTTTTATCCGGAAACAATTTTTTTAGTGTACCCTGAAAGGGTATCTTCGTTCTCATGTACAAACAATCCTTGATTAAAGAGGTCATATGCGGTTGCTTAGCTCTTTTCCTGAAAATATGGGATAACGGAAATACCGGCCATGGAATGGGATGTTCTCCTATAGAATAGTATGAAGTATCTATACAAAAAGGCTCCTTAATTGCGACAAGTTTTCATATTTATTCTTTGAAATTTCTGGAAATTCATAAGTTTAATTTCTATCAATATAGCCATCATAGGTAAAACTTAGCAATCACGATCAAGGTGGTCAAACAGAACAGAAGTTTTTACTATTATCCATAGAATAGAATAGCACCATATTACAACAAATCAAACAGTTCGTGGTAACGAACTGTAGTAAGGAGCGACCCGGCTCAATAGTAACCAAAACTCTAAAAAATGGAATTTTGATACCAATAGCTATATCAAAAGAATCGCATTTTAATGCTGGTTTTAAATATATAAGTTTCATCAAGTTTAGTCTTACCCATCAAAAGTTACGAGCCTGAGAAAATTTGCGTTATTTTAGAAAATAGGGGGAAACACCCCCTAAAAGTCATAGAATCTTAACGAAAATCACACCATCAGATTCAGCGTATCAGAGAACCCTATTGTAGAAGTTTCGAGCTCCTATCTACAAAAATGTGGAATTTTGCATTTTTTGCCAGAAGGCAGATCACGGATGCGTGTTTATTTGTTTTTTTGTTTTTTTGTTTGTTTTTTTTTTTTTCCCCAGGGGTGATCGTATCGACCCAGTTGTCCTAGAATGTTGCAAGAGGGCTCATTCTAACGGAAATGAAAAGTTCTAGTGCCCTTTTTAAGTGACCAAAGAAATTGGAGGGCACCTAGGCCCCCTCCCACGCTAATTATTTTCCCAAAGTCAACGGATCAAAATTCTGAGATAGCCATTTTATTCAGCGTAGTCGAAAAACCTTATAACTATGTCTTTGGGGACAACTTACTCCCCCACAGTCCCCGTGGGAGGGGCAACAAGTTACAAACTTTGACCTGTGCTTACATATAGTAATGGTTATTGGGAAGTATACAGGCGTTTTCAGGAGGATTTTTTTGGTTGGGGGGAGGGGTTGAGAAGAGGGGGATATGCTGGGGGAACTTTCCATCGAGAATTTGTCATGGGAAAAGAAAACTTCTATGAAGGGAGAGCAGGATTTACTAGCATTATTTAAAAAAAATTAAAAAATAAATGTGAAAAAGCTTTTTCAGCTGGAAGTAAGGAACAGCAATAAAACTTAAAACAAACAGAAATTATTACCCATATAAGGGGCTCACCTCCTTATGATACCTAGGTCTTTACGCTAAAGTATTTTTAGTAATTTCAACTATTTATTCTACGGCTTTTGTGATTCAGGGGTCATTCTTAATGAATTGGGATAAAATTTAAGCTTTAGTGTAAAGAGCGAGGTACTGACGATGGGGCGAATCCCCTCATATATGTAATAAAAACATGAGAATACAAAAGTTCTTTACGTAAGCTAATTTATAAGTTACGTAAATCTTTTACCAATAAAAAGATTCGTAAAAAATTAAAAGTTCTAGTTGCCTTTTTAATTAACCAAAAAATCGGAGGGCAACTAGGCTTCGCCCCCGCTCTTTTTTTCTCAAAATCATTCGATCAAAATTATGAGAAAGCCATTTAGCCCCCCCCCCCAAAAAAAATATTTAAATTTCGTTTTGATTATTCCTCTGCGGAGAGCCAAAATCAAAACATGCATTGATTCAAAAACGTTCAGAAATTAAATAAAAAAAACGAGTTTTTTTAACTGAAAGTAAGGAGCGACATTAAAACTTAAAACGCACAGAAATTACTTCGTATATGAAAGAGGCTGCTTCCTCATCAACGCCCCGCTCTTTACGCTAAAGTTTTTTACTGTTTTAAAAAGAAGAATTGAGAGAAAGAGTCAAACTTTAGCGTAAAGAGCGGGGCGTTGATGAGGAAGCAGCCTCTTTTATATACGAAGTAATTTCTGTGCGTTTTAAGTTTTAATGTCGCTCCTTACTTTCAGTTAAAAAAACTCGTTTTTTTTATTTAATCATAAAAAAGGATGAAGATCCATAAAGATCCTCCTGTGCCATTGCTGGCGCATTGGGCGTCGATTCAACGTTTCAGTTGCTGCTTTTTCTTACAGGTATAAGTAGCAAGCTTGTCGTCCGATCTTGCAGCAGCAGGGATCGAACCCTGGTGCTCCGTATTGCCAAGCAGGGCATCAATCCACTGTGCTACAACAGGGAATACAACAAATCATATTCTTCATAAAACGATGCTTAATTGATAAGATTTGATATGCTGGTTTCCAGTCTGACACTTTTCACTTTTTTTGTAATTTTATCTAATAAATTGACACTCGAAGAAAATAATAGTATTTCTTGTACACGAACACACGTCGAATGACTCCTCGAGTAATTTGCAATAATCGACTCACTAAATCAAAAGCTTGGAACATTTTATGTATTTCATATATTAAACTAGACGTGATGGAATGTTATTCCTTTTTAAATGTACCTTCAGCCCCCTTATGCATAAAAAGAAAGCTTTTTCAACCCAGAAACGGCTCCCTTCCAAGTAATTGTTATTATATCCACCTTGATCCGGGGGGAGGGGGTAAAGGGCTGGATGCTGAAATACTTTTGAGTATATAGTGGCTTCAAAACCAAACATTCCCTTGGTAGCTCTCTTGAAGAAAAAGGAACGAATTGGGTGCAGCACGATTCTGCTTTTTAATGAATTGTGTAAATGCTGTTTCATTTATTTATTCTCTGAAGTTCATGTTTTTAAACTGCACAGGACTAGGAGGAGTTAAACCATAGAAAGGCCGTGTTTAGCCATTGAATAACAGGAAAAATACGCAATTTGTTTAATTGTCGTCACTAGATAGGGGAAGGGGAAGTTTTTTCTCTTCCTTGCAAAGCATTGTAGGCAAGAAACTGAAATTCATAAAAAAAGTGATCAAAACATTTGAACTTTAAACGAGTCAACAATGTTGAAAACTATTCATCTCAAGTTTGTTACCTAGACAACATACACTTGTATAGCAATGAGCAAGAAAATTACCTGACATCTGGGCAGCTAAAATGGAATTCAAACCCAGGTGGAAAATTTCTGATAATAGAAGCAATCAAAGGGCTTTTTGGGCATAAAGCAAGTTTGTGGCCTCTCAAGTCTCCTCCGTCAAGGTGGAATACCAAATCCGCCGTTTCACCATGCATTTCTTCGACCAAAATTTTTGAAAACTCTTCAAAAGGGTCATCTTTCTGAAGGGTTAATACAGAGTCTGGAAACGGAGGAGCTTTTCTTTTCACTAAAAGAAGACAAAATAATAAAAGTTTTTAGTCTACTTTTATACGACTTTTAAAGCAATTTTGTTTCTTCCTGGGCAGCTTTTTAAAAACTAAATCAATTTCATGATGCAATAAAATTGATATTTTCATGAGAAGAAAAGGTTTAGGTAGATCAAGTCTCCAGCCATCTTTTCAAAACTACTTCTGAGTAATTATACCAAAAAGAGACTTAAATTATCGCCTACATAAACAGACATTTTAAAGAAATAATAATATTCCTCATCCTTACATATGTTTGAGCGAGAACCTTTTCTAAAACTAACATTTTAAAGGAAATCACATTGATTTAACATGATCTTTTGTGTACTCTTCACTAACTTCTTCAGCAAAACTAGACTTACTAAGAATCAGGCATACCATGTTGCATAAGATTGAAACGTCAACCTTGCTTAAGCATAGACTAAGTTTACTTTTGTCCCATACAGTTTGATTAACTTGAGTATTCCTGGACCAGCTGTGTGTATCATGGTGGATAGTAAAATATCAGAAAAAAACACCTTTATTTTTTAGTATTTAAACTGCATTTTAAGAATTGAGGGGATTCTTAAGTTCTTGTATTCAAATTCTTTTCTTCAATTAAGATCTCCACCAGACACTATTATAAGGGTACGAATAGGAGTTAGGCAGGGCGGTGTTCTGTCCCCTACGCTTTTTAAGATTTGTATTTCTAGTGTGCTGGCTAAGATTTCAGGTAGATACCTTTCTGGTCTTACGGATGTTTCTTATCTTGCGTATGCTGACGACTTGCTTTTGATTAGCCCTTCCAAAAAGGGTCTTTCCTAAATAGTCTACAGTTTCTGATGCTTTCTCTAATCACTTAATCACTTAATTAAGCCTTTCACTTAATATAGATAAATGTGAGTTTCTTCCGTATAACTGTACTACTGCTACTCCTCTTCACCGTAATAACTTCACTACCCCTCTTTTTGATTGTATTTGTTGGTTTGGTATCTCTATTAATAGCAATCTTTCGAGCTTTCGTCAGCGTACTATTTGTGATATTAGTAAAAAGATCCAGATTAGCTATGCGAAGATTGTTGCAAACAGAGGTAAGTATAATAGACGTGCGATGGCCAAACTTAATTCTACTTTCTGTGATCATTCTGTCCTTTATGCTTCAGATCTTTTCTCCCTTCCTAATAATGGTAATTTGAAAAGAATTCGGATAAATTATTTCAAATTTTGTGCAAATTTCTTCTGTATCTTCCACCTTGGACGAAAAACCAGATTCTTGTTAGAAAATCTTCAGTTCCTGATTTAAGTTTATAGTATGACATTCTTCAAAGAAAACTCTCCAGTACAGCTTCAGCGCGCCTATCCCACACCACCGTCTTATCCTTTTTTTCGTTAATTTTTTTGTGTATTTATTTTTTTCTTTGTGTTATTTTTATTTATTCTTACTCCACCATATTTACTTTATGTATCGCGTGGGTGAAAAATAAAAAAAATAATAATAAATAAATATATTTGTATGTTACAAATAAAAAAAACCTTTGTCGTGCATATATGTACGAATTTATTTTGTGGGTCTTCATTCAAAAAGAAAACACAGACAAAAAATAGGTAGTTACCAAGAAACATAGTGGTATAAATAGCAGTTACATTGTGTTTTTCTTTTTCCTATGTTCCGTATTGTGTGAGTTTAACTGTACCAGATTTTTCAATATTTGTTATTAATATATTTCTTGTAAGATTGTTTAGACGTTATTATTCTGCATCATATATAGTATGTCACCGTTTTTGAAGCTTTTTTGCTTCTTTTTTAATTCTGGTTTCTTTCGTATTATCTGTTTGCCTTGTATTTTACGAAGCATTTAATTGTTATCTTTATTGTTTTATTATTTTGTTTTCTTTTACTGCTCCGTCTTCTTGCTTTTGTATGACGGGTTTTAGAATAAATAAATAAAGCTGTTGATATTTGGGGCAGCAAAGGGCCAAAAGTAGAATTTTCCATGATTGACAACAAATTAATATATACCAATACAGCAATTTTGAGCCAACCTTACATTTTTAGCTTTGTGTATTTACAAGTACTAACAACTTTTTTTGTTTGTTTTTAAAGATTGCCGGAAAATAGAATTTGATAAAGAAAAATTCTCAATTGCATAATTTTGACTTAAGACATAAGGATATATTGAAAGCTCTTCTTATAGATAAATTGTTTAGAAAATTAATATTGTATAGCATTACTTGCTTCATCTTAAAAAAAGAAAATAATATTAAAACTGAGAAGAAGTACAAATTGCCTTAAATATCAGAGTGCTTCCACCCTAATATCACTGCTCTTAATACTGCAGTTTATTTTTGATTTAAGATATCAAAGTATTCATTAAAAGTAATATTTTAAATTTTAAATCACTGAGGTTCATTGAATTTTCATAATCAGTAAATCAATTATATGCTATCCTTTAATACAGCACAAGTTAATATCTATCATAAAGAGGAGTGGATTAAAGAGGCGGCAGCTCAATACGCTGACTTTGCCGACAACCTGGTGCTCATGACGGAGTCCACGGAGCAACTGGTGGAAGCACTTCACATCCTACAAGAAAAAGCTGCAAAAGTAAGACTACAGGTCAACTGGGACAAAACCAAGATTATGGTCGTTGATCCATCCTCTAGCATCGCCAATCCCCCTGCGGCCCTGGACCAAAGAACTACTCCCGACATGGCCCAACAGTTCACGTACTTGAGCTCTGTCATTGCTGCCGACGGCTCCCTTCTCCCTGAACTACAAGCAAGAATAACCAAGGCATCTGCTGCCATGGGGAGGATAAATCGTCACCCATGGCGGAAATCAAGCAGTAGTCGAAACACAAGGCTGCG
Organism: Artemia franciscana; assembly: GCF_032884065.1. Classification (NCBI taxonomy): domain Eukaryota; kingdom Metazoa; phylum Arthropoda; class Branchiopoda; order Anostraca; family Artemiidae; genus Artemia; species Artemia franciscana. Next base: position 38,287,633 of record NC_088863.1, read on the forward strand.
AATCTTCAACGCCCTGGTTGGGTCTGTAATTATTTATGGGACAGAAACCTGGCCGGCCTTAATAACAGCTCTCAAGACCGTAGACGTGTTCCAAACGAAAAGTCTTAGGAGGATAGAAGGCCTGTGATGGTTCGACTTCGTCAATAACGAGAAGTTACTACAGACAACACAGCAGACGCTGTTTTTCATCCAAATTACGGAGCACATTCTACGATGGTACGATCATTTCCTTAGAATGCAATCACACCTACCTGCGAAAATCGTGTGAAAATTGTTCCTACACATTTTAAAACATCTATTCAAGTGAATTCCTTAAATTCCTTTAACTGTTGAACTGACAATTTTATGTAAGATCTATTTCCTTTTTGAGTAGTTTTTGGGATTTGCTAGTTGTTGTCTATTACTTTCAGGATCCCTTACAGGACCCTCAGTACTGTTAGAATACATTGCTGTTTCAGCACTCTCCAAATGGTTGTCAGTTATTTGTTGAGCTTCCTGTGTGTGTTATTTTGAATGAATGCAAGTCACTTTTGTATAAGTATTCTCTCCAAAATTAGTCGAAATCATTTTTTAAATCATTCATGGCTACCAATTTCACAACTGTTTCTGGAATTGAGTTCTAGTAATCTACAGTTCAGACACAGCCAAAATCCTTTTTTTAACTTGACGCAAGGAGAAAATTTGGCTCTATTATGGCTCATGCCAAACTTTTAAAATAAATATTATCTTAATTGGCAGTAAATCTCAAGCCGATCCATGTACAGAAATAACAGCAAAACTATGCAATTCTATGACTTTCACAGGATCTGCTTCCCATTTAGGCAAAAACCAATGTTACCTTAGCTTGAAATTTCTTCCTGCTTAGATAGTAATAATTAAAGAAAAACTTTTTCTACAAAACAATCTTTTCAAAGAAAAAAAAAAGATTTACATTAAACCAAATTGAACAAAAATAAATTCAAACAATTTTATAAGAATAAAACTACGAAAAATAACCATCAATAAATAAATGAAACCCAAAACGAGAAGAAACTACAATGAATAACCGAGTCAAACTCAACAAGAGCAGAAACTAAAAAGAGTAGGGCAGACACCCCCCCCCCCAATACCTTCTGAAGATCAAAATATAATTTGCACAATACTGAAAACATCCCTTATTTCAATCTGTATGTTTCTATTTCTCATAATATATAGAACAAAATTTAACACCATCATAGCCAAGATTACTGAAAAACAGAAACAAATAAATGTGGATTGGAAGATCCACACTAGCTCTACTCATATACACTAGCTCTACTCATCTTAGTTTCTGCACGTTTTGAGTTTGACTCGGTTATCTATTATGATTCATTTTCGTTTTCGGTTTCATTTATCTAAATAATGCCGTGAAATCTGGCTCCACCTCCACGGAAAAATCCTCCCCATGGAGATACCCTCTAGACAATTCAATCCCAGTGAAAATTTACCCCGGGCAATTACCCTTAACATCTCCAAATGTAAAATTGAATCAGAAAAGATAAAGTAAGACAAATAGAAGAATTTCGCATAGAAATTTGTGGCAAATTCCCCAGTGTAAAATTTTCCCTGAAAAATCCCCATCCCATGGAAAGCTTTCCACATAAAAATTCCCCAGCAGAAAATTCGAACCCCCTCCCACCCGAAAAATGTATGCATACTTCCCAATAAAAAATACTATACGTAAACGATGGACAAATTTTATGACTTAAAGACCTTTTCCCAGGGACTGTAGGGGATCATATTGGTTCTTCAACTATGATGAACAAAATGGCTATGTCAAAACATTAATCCTAAGATATTGCTGTTACAACCTTCTGACATTCCACATGCTCATAATTCGTTTTGATTAGTTCAACATTCGCCTAATAATTCCTTGAAGCTTCATCTTAATATATTCAGCTTCAGAAGAAGCAATAGTTGTAGTAGTGATAGTGGAAGCATTATTAGAAATACGAGAGAGAGATATTTATTAAATCAAAAAAACGAAAATCAGTGTAAACAGCAACCCCGAGAAGCGAAAAAACATGGCGGGGGAGGGGTGGCAAAAATACACTAAAAAAATACAAGACTAAATAAATTACAAAACAACTAATTCAAACCGCACATCCTAATCAGCACCACAAACATTATAACAAAACAAATTAAACTTTACTGTTAAAATCATACCCCAAGAAACCTTAGTAAATTATTCAATTATTTATTTACACCCTCACCTCCCCACCCCCAAAAAAATAGAACTAAGATTCATTCTTACTAAAAGCATTTCTTTAATTTCTCTTTAAAATATTTTCTATTCTATTACACCACTGTTTCGGCTTGATGGAAAGTTGGAGCCAATTTTCCCAAATGAAGTGAAAATGACAGTAAAAAATAAAAAAAATAGCCATCTGGTACCACAAAGGTACTATTTAGTACTGTAAAATTACTATAAAGGTACTTTATAGCACTATAAAGGTAAATATGTACTACAAAAATGAACTGTTTCTGTTGATTCTTGTACTATGCAGGTTTATCATAGTTTTGACAGGACTTTGGAAGAAACTAAATTTCAGCTGGGAGGGGGGGCAAACTGGGATCGGAGGGGGAGCGGGCAAACCGAGGTCTGGGAGGGGCAGTTACCCCTTACCCTATAGCAAATTACGCCCCTGCCCCTAAAGGGGGTAAAAGGACTGGTGGACTAAAGAAAGTATGCAAATTTGTGCAAATCAAGGGTAGAATTTCCTAGCATAGTTGGTATTTTATTATCTGTTTTAAATTAAAAAAATTGCAAAAGGCATATAATTTTTAGTCATTAACATGCATCATCTACCAGAAAAACACATGTATTTGGGAATCAAACAGTTCGTGGTAACGAACTGTAGTAACGAGCGACCCGGCTCAATAGTAACCAAAACTCTAAAAAATAGAATTTTGATGCCAATACATACATCAAAAGAATAGCATTTTAATGCTGATTTTAAATATATAAGTTTCATCAAGTTTAGTCTTACCCATCAAAAGTTACGAGCCTGAGAAAATTTGCGTTATTTTAGAAAATAGGGGGAAACGCCCCCTAAAAGTCATAGAATCTTTACGAAAATCACACGATCAGATTCACTGTATCAGAGAACCCTACTGTAGAAGTTTCAAGCTCCTATCTACAAAAATGTGGAATTTTGTATTTTTTGCCAGAAGGCAGATCACGGATGCGTGTTTATTTGTTTTTTTTGTTGTTTTTTTTTCCAGGGGTGATCGTATCGACCCAGTTGTCCTAGAATGTTGCAAGAGGGCTCATTTTAACGGAAATGAAAAGTTCTAGTGCCCTTTTTAAGTGACCAAAAAAATTGGAGGACACCTAGGCCCCCTCCCAAGCTAATTATTTTACCAAAGTCAACAAATCAAAATTCTGAGATAGCCATTTTATTCAGCGTAGTCGAAAAACCTTATAACTATGTCTTTGGGGACGACTTACTCCCCCGCAGTCCCCGTGGGAGGGGCAACAAGTTACAAACTTTGACCAGTGCTTACATATAGTAATGGTTATTGGGAAGTGTACAGGCGTTTTCAGGAGGATTTTTCTGGTTGGGGGAGGGGTTGAGAAGAGGGGGATATGCTGGGGGAACTTTCCATCGATAGTTTGTCATGGCGAAAGAAAATCTCCATGAAGGGAGCGCAGGATTTACTAGCATTATTTAAAAAAAATGAAAAAATAAATATGAAAAATTTCTTTCAGCTGGAAGTAAGGAGCAGCATTAAAACTTAAAACAAACAGAAATTATTACCCATTTGAGGGGCTCACCTCCTCCTAATACCTCGCTCTTTACGCTAAAGTATTTTTAGTAATTTCAACTATTTATTCTACAGCTTTTGTGATTCTGGGGTCATTCTTAATGAATTGGGACAAAATTTAAGCTTTAATGTAAAGAGCGAGGATCTGACAAGGGGGGAACCCCCTCATATATGTAATAAAAATATGAGAATACAAAAGTTCTTTACTTTAGCTAATTTATAAGTTACGTAAATCTTTTACTAATAAAAATATTCGTAAAAAATCAAAAATTCTAGTTGCCTATTTAATTAACCAAAAACCGGAGGGCAACTAGGCTTCCTCCCCCGCTCTTTTTTTCTCAAAATCATTCGATCAAAATTATGAGAAAGCCATTTAGCCAAAAAAAAAATGCAAATTTTGTTTTAAATATTCCTCTGCGGAGAGCCAAAATCAAAACATGCATTGATTCAAAAACGTCCAGAAATTAAATATAAAAAACAAGTTTTTTTAACTGAAAGTAAGGAGCGACATTAAAACTTAAAACGACCAGAAATTACATCGTATATGAAAGAGGCTGCTTCCTCATCAACGCCCCGCTCTTTACGCTCAAGTTTTTTACTGTTTTAAAAGGAAGAATTGAGAGAAAGAGTCAAACTTTAGCGTAAAGAGCGAGGCGTTGATGAGGAAGCAGCCTCTTTCATATACGAAGTAATTTCTGGTCGTTTTAAGTTTTAATGTCGTTCCTTACTTTCAGTTAAAAAAACTTGTTTTTTTTATTTAATTTGTAAAGGACCAAGTCAGCACTACTCTGCAGTTTCAGCGTGTTGAAACTTTCAGCGTGTGTTGAAGGGGATGTTGAAGAAACCAAAGGTGCTACGCGCATAGTGCTTCTGATGCTGCTACAACTATTGCTACTGTGCAATCTAAGTGTATTGATGTGTAGCTTTTAAGGAATATTTAGGCAGTGTTGAACTAAATAAAAACAAACTATGAGCGTGAGGACTTTCAAAAGGGTGACAAAGCAATATATGAGGAACAAATTATATTATTAAGTTAGACATTTAAGGGTAAGAAGTGGGGGATTTTGAACTAGTTAGAAGATACTGTGTGTACTTTTAATACTATCACTACAGTTAATGTAACTAATGACGCTAAGGTTATTAAGGTGGAACTTGTAGTGAAAGTTTAGGAGGAGCTTTAATTAGACGAAAAAACTGTATACATGCAAGATTTCAAAAGGACATATAAGCAGTATCATAGGCAGCACCACTCTATAATAGCTAGAAATATCATTGGAAATTCTAATGGAGCTAAATCAATTCACAATTAAAAGTTCTGTCGCCGTTTTTAAGAGTAAAAAGAGATTGGAGGGCAATTAGCATTTCTTTCGAGTTCATTTTCCAAACACTTCCAATCAGAATTTTCAGACAGCCATTTTGTTCGGCTTAGTAGAACGGTCCAGCAACTATGTCAATAGGGATATTGGGTATGCCAACCCCCCACAATCATGCAATTGGCCCATTTTGCTTTAAAACTAAGTGACACTTTAAACTAAATCAAAAGGCATTGTGTTTATGGATGCCAATATATCGAGCAAATATCGAGAACAACTGGGAGTATTAAGTTAAAACTCCTGGGGCTAATACTATTACTACTTCTGTTCTTAAAATTATAAAAAAAAAAAAAAAAGAATAAACAGACTGCAAGTGTTTCCAGGTTGTCAAAGAGCATAGATAGAATCTTTCGGGAATGATATTGTTTTATTTTTCAGATCAACTTTATGAGTTATAAAATAAAGTTTAAAAATACTGTTTGTGTCGGGATTAAAAATTGTTGAAAAGTTTCTACAACATACAAATAGCAACCGAAACTATGGATTCTTATAGAAAAAACTGAAAAGATATAAAATATTTTTTCCATAAAAAAGACAATGTCAATAACAAACAAACAGAAATTAATTTTAAAAACTTTTTCCACAAAATGAGTTTTTCAAAGAAAAGTAAAAAGCACCATTAAGCCAAAAAAAGTGGAAATAAAGTCAAATAATCTTCCAAGCGTAAAAATAACACAAATCACTAGCAATAAATAAATTAAAGGCACGGTCTTGAGAAGGCATGGGGGTTATCAGCCGCACTAATGTTAATTTTTTATCATTTTGAGCTTGACTCGGCTATTTATTGTAATTTCTGTTCGTTTTGAGTTTCATTTATTTATTGATAGTGATTTGTGGTGGTTTTATGCTTGGAAGATTATTTGACTTTATTTTCATGGCTATGACCCATTGTTCCCTGGTATTTTGGAGACTTTTTCTAGGGACCCAATTGTTGCGGTAAAAAGTTTTAGAGGGACAGAAGTGCAAGAATTTCAATGTGTCGTGAGTTATTGATCAATTTTGAGTTTTTTATTTTTAATTTGTTCATTTCTTTTGTGTGTACCCTCAACCTAATATGGAACAGTTGAGAAGGCTGCTTATATGATTCTAAAAGATGGGGCGTCAGTCAAAGAAGCTTCAGCAGTCTTTAGCATAAAAAAATTCAAAACTCCATGACTACATGAAGAGGGCATCAACTGCAAGCCAAGAAAGCACAGAAGAGGAAGAGACAGTGCACTATCAGTTATCAAAGAAAACAGAGCACAGCAGTCAAATTTTCAAGGCAGAAGAAGAAAGAATTCTTGTGGAAAATTTAACAATACGGTCTCTTATCAATCATGGATTAAAAATTAGTAAAGCAAAGACATGCGTTTTCCTTCCCAAGCACAGACTCTGTTGTTACTCCCATAGGCTGATCACAGAACTAAAGTATATCAAAAGACTGGTTGGCTTCCTTTTTAAAGAAGAATCAGGATTTATCACTCATATTCCCTGCAGCAAACAGCCAATCAAGAGCACGTGGCCTTAACCACATAGTTATGGAAACTTTTTTTTAAACAAAAGCTTGAGTGTTGATTGACGTTTCAAAGCAGAGCTCACACCTGACAGGATATAGTATGCTGACAACACGGGAGTCTAATGATGGGGTTAAAGAAAATTTCATGCACTACCTCCACCGAAGGTGGTCAAGACATGACAATAGCCTGCCTTTGTTGTGTGTTTGGAGCCACTAAGTCTCAGTCATATATTTTCCCGCGAGTCAACCATCAATCTTGTATACTAAATAGTGAGCCAACAGAAGTGCTAGATCTAGCAAACCAAAGCAGAAAGGTCTAAGGTAACACCTTCCTTGAACCTAATAAGCATTTAGTGAAACACCCAAAACCAGCCAAAATGTACCCTATTCTTTTACTTCTGGATAGCCAGAACAACCATTTGGATATGCAGTATCTCAGCTATCAAACAGTTCGTGGTAACGAACTGTAGTAAGAAGTGACCCGGCTCAATAGTAACCGAAAATCTAAAAAACAGAATTTTAATATTAATAAACACATCAAAAGAATCGAAATTTTATTCTGATTTTAACTATATAAGTTTCATCAAGTTTAGTAGTATCAAAAGTTACGAGCCTAAGGAAATTTGCCTTATTTTCGAAAAAAGAGGGAAACCTCCTCTAAAAGTCATGAAAATCTCAACATTAGATTCAGCGTATTAGAGAAAACTGTTGTAGAGGTTTCAAGCTCCTATCTGCAAAACTGTGGAATTTTGTTGTTGTTTTTTTTTCCAGAAGAAATATCACGGATGCGTGTTAGTCTGTTTATTTGTTGTTGTTTTTTCCCCATGGGTGATCGTATCGACCCATTGGTCCTATAATTTCACGACAGGGCTCATTCAAACGGAAATTAAAAGTTCTAGTGCTCTTTTAAGTGACCAAAAAATCAGAGGGCAACTAGGCCCTCTCCCATGCTGATTTTCTTCCCTAAGTCACCGGATAAAAATTTTTAAATAGCCATTTTGTTCAGCATAGTCCAAAAGTCTGATAACTATATCTTTGAGGACGACTTAATCCCCAACACTCCCCGGGGGAAGGGCTGCACGTTTTGAACTTTGCATATTGTTTACATATAGTATTGGTTATCCGGATGTATACAGACATTTTCAGGGTTTTTTCTGGTGGGGACGGGTCGTTGGGAGAGGTTACCCAGCCTCACGATTACGTGGGAGGACTACCCAGCAAATTAAAAAAAAAACGATCAGAAATTAAATAAAACTAATGTTTTTTCGATTGAAAGTAAGGAGCAACATTAAAACTTAAACAAACAGAAATTTTTACGTATATAAAGGGTTCGACCCCTCGTCAATACCTCGCTCTTTACGCTAAAGCTTTTTACTACTTTCAAAAGAGCTATTTATTCCAATTAAACAGCCTTTGTGTTTCAGGGGTCATTCTTAAAGAATTAGAACAAAATTCAAACTTTTTAAGTTTTAACGTTGTCCCTTACTTTCAGTAAAAACAACTTTTTTTTATTTAATTACAAGCGAAAATCCTGAGAACCCAAGTCCCTTTGCTTTGTCCGAGGCTCCTCAAACTCAAAAAGAGACCTATAGGGTTAAGGCACCGAAGATTCAACAGTGCAATTTTGGACCCACTGTCGAAATTTTCCTTCAAAACAGGGTAACTCTGCTTATTCGTGACTTGGAACATCATCACTAGAAGCCGTCATTATATTTTGACAATGCGAAACGTGGACACTATATCCGATACACCCAGATAAAAAAAAAATATTCAATTCAATCAGTTTCCTGTTTTCGACACAAAATGAGCTCCCTACAGGATGTAATGTTCAAACTGTCATTACTTGCTTATTTTTTGGTAAAAAATCAACATCGATGCATCAGATACATCTGATCTTCTCTAAAATGTAGCCACATGGCTTTTTCTTGATAAAATTAAGTCAAAATGGCAGCTAATATTATATTGATGAAACTATGTTATATATATATATATATATATATATATATATATATATATATATATATATATATATATATATATATATATATATATATATATATATATATATATATATATATATATATATTCAAACCGATAATATCAGCAAAGATTTGTAAATAGTCTAGGGCTAAACCTAGCCACATTGTGGGGGGGGGGCATATTTGCATGGGTGGGAATTAATATATCTGGAATCATAAGTAAAAAGGTACATTAATCGGTATGGTCAATGTTTAGCTAAAATAGCTATCTAAACATTAATAAGCTTACTAAGGTTTCTTCATAGAAGGAGGACCCAATAACCAAGACTCATTCATCCCTTCTTTTGAACTAAGTTATAGCCTTGAGCCTAATAACAAAATTAAGCAAAATTCCAGATAAGATGTTTTTGTGACCTTGGAAAATAAGTAACTAAGATGAGCAAACTGTCAGGAATGTATCAAGCGCCTAAACAATCCCCTAGGAGATATATGGTAAAGTCGTTGAGCACGACCACTTATAAAGGAAAAATTAGTAAATTCTGAGAACTACTTTAAATGTTTTAAGATATTTACTTATATCATTGCTAAGGGTTACATTCCTTTACTTTGCCTCACCCCCTAACGAATAGATATATAATTCAAACTACACATACTCATTGTGTTTTCGACAGTGCAATTCTTTTCTCTATGTTAATATAACAGAAAATGCAAAACAAGCAATGGTAAGCAAAGAGTTACACCATTGAAAATGCAACAAATATATATAATTTGGGCAATACATTCGTCCATTATGGATGCGGTTGAGCTTAAAGAGAAAGAAATCAACCTTTGGAAATGATATAGATAAACATTTTAGAATGTTTAAAACGATCTTTGCTATAAAGCATTTCCTTTAGAAGTGGTCATGCACAACAACTTTGCTAAATATATCTCTGGGTTAATCCATATCAGAATTACAGGACTAACAATCCAACCTTTCAAGAGATTAAATAAAAAAACAAGTTTTTTTAACTGAAAGTAAGGAGCGACATTAAAACTTAAAACGAACAGAAATTACTTCGTATATGAAAGAGGCTGCTTCCTCATCAACGCCCCGCTCTTTACGCTAAAGTTTGACTCCGTCTCTCAATTCTTCTTTTTAAAACAGTAAAAAACTTTAGCGTAAAGAGCGGGGCGTTGATGAGGAAGCAGCCTCTTTCATATACGAAGTAATTTCTGTTCGTTTTAAGTTTTAATGTCGCTCCTTACTTTCAGTTAAAAAAACTTGTTTTTTTATTTAATTTCTGAACGTTTTTGAATCAATGCATGTTTTGATTTTGGCTCTCCGCAGAGGAATAATTAAAACGAAATTTGCATTTTTTTTTTTTTTGGCAAAAGGGCTTTCTCATAATTTTGATAGAATGATTTTGAGAAAAAAGAGCGGGGGAGGAAGCCTAGTTGCCCTCCGATTTTTTGGTTAATTAAAAAGGCAACTAGAACTTTTAATTTTTTACGAATATTTTTATTAGTAAAAGATTTACGTAACTTATAAATTAGCTTACGTAAAGAACTTTTGTATTCTCATATTTTTATTACATATATGAGGGGGTTCGCCCCCTTGTCAGATCCTCGCTCTTTACACTAAAGCTTAAATTTTGTCCCAATTCATTAAGAATGACCCCAGAATCACAAAAGCCGTGGAATAAATAGTTGAAATTACTAAAAATACTTTGACGTAAAGAGCGAGGTATTAGGAGGAGGTGAGCCCCTCAAATGAGTAATAATTTCTGTTTGTTTTAAGTTTTAATGCTGTTCCTTACTTCCAGCTGAAAGAACTTTTTCATATTTATTTTTTCATTGTGTTTTTAAATAATGCTAGTAAATTCTGCGCTCCCTTCATGGAGATTTTCTTCCCCCATGACAAATTATCGATGGAAAGTTCCCCCAGCATATCCCCCTCTTCTCAACCCCTCCCCCAACCAAAAAATCCTCCTGAAAACGCCTGTACACTTCCCAATAATCATTATTATATGTAAGCATTGGTCAAAGTTTGTAACTTGTTGCCCCTCCCATGGGGACTGTGGGGGAGTAAGTCGTCCCCAAAGACATAGTTATAAGGTTTTCCGACTACGCTGAATAAAATGGCTATCTCAGAATTTTGATCCGTTGACTTTGGTAAAATAATTAGCGTGGGAGGGGGCCTAGGTGCCCTCCAATTTTTTCGGTCACTTAAAAAGGGCACTAGAACTTTTCATTTCCGTTAGAATGAGCCCTCTTGCAACATTCTAGGACAACTGGGTCGATACGATCACCCCTGGAAAAAAAAAAAACAAAAAAACAAAAAAACAAATAAACACGCATCCGTGATCTGCCTTCTGGCAAAAAATACAAAATTCCACATTTTTGTAGATAGGAGCTTGAAACTTCTACAGTAGGGTTCTCCGATACGCTGAATCTGATGGTGTGATTTTCGTTAAGATTCTATAACTTCTAGGGGGCGTTTTCCCCTATTTTCTAAAATAACGCAAATTTTCTCAGGCTCGTAACTTTTGATGGGTAGGACTAAACTTGATGAAACTTATATATTTAAAATCAGCATTAAAATGCGATTCTTTTTATGTAGGTATTGGTATCAAAATTCCATTTTTTAGAGTTTTGGTTACTATTGAGCCGGGTCGCTCCTTACTACAGTTCGTTACCACGAACTGTTTGATACATGAAATTTTATGCACTAATCTAGGCTTCAGATTTTTACTCTTATGTATTTTTTAAGTTATAAAACTGTGAAGTTTGAAAACAACATATATTTCTGGGAAAATACATTCTTAAAACAAGAATATTAATTAAGATAGGGATATGAAATTTTTTCCAATTAAAGCTTTTTAAATAGTCTTTAATATCATACAAACCAAGTAGCCTACCTGAGAATGAACAAAATGTTTGCCAAAAAAAACTTTCTTTTAAGAAGCCTACCTATTAAAAGTGCCTAAAAAATTTATGTTGCTGATTGATGCAAGCTTCATACACACACAAAATTTCATCTTAGCAATCTGAGAAGCTTTAAATTATTACCCAATAAACACCGAGAGGTTGCTGGCTTGCAGAAATCCTACACACTGGGTGGTTTGTGCCATGCATGGCAAAAGTGGGCCGAGCACTGCAGGGACAGTGCCATGCATGGCAGAACTGTGCCATCGGACTTTTGAGTAATACATCAGGCAACATAAAGTGAGCAACATCTTAAGAAGAACAAGTTCTTAGGTTCTTATCTATTCAAGTGTATATATATTTCATTTCAAATTCTATTGGAAAACAAGTTATTAGCCTGATATTTTTCTACAATTTGGGCAGGTCTATCACTGGTTTGTCAATCTACTTGTACTTATCAAGGGATTCCTAACTTTCCGTCACCTACTGTAGCCTACATCTTGGACCGCCAAATGGGGTGCACAGTTCTACCATGCATAGTACAGTCCCTGCAATGTTTGGCACAGTTTTACCACATTCAAGATATTTCAGCCATGCTTGGTACTTGACACGTAATGTAAATCATTTCTGAAAGTCAAGAAATCTTTGGCACTTATTTGGTAAAATTTAGAAACTTCTCTGTTGGATCAATTGAAAACTTGCACATGTTTTAAGCTCACACCTATCAATGTTATTTTTTAAAGTTAAGCATTCAAATATTAGATGACAGAAAAAATCTGAAACTTTGCAAACAAACCAATTTGGTAGCCAAGAATAGCTATAGAAAGTTTCATAGGGTTCTAGAAATATCAGAGGGTAAAAACTGATTAAGTGGGTTGACTTCTTAAAGACCAATGTAGAGAAATGTTACCAGTACAATCATAATCAAAAATATTCGTCTGCTACAGTCTTGGTGCATATAAAAGCTCCTCCCACTTTCTTTGTGCAAACGTGGTTTCAACAATCCAGTGTATATTTCTCATTAGCCTGAGCAAGTTTAAATAATGGTACAAATTTGTATTATTCATGATTGCAAAAGCAGAAAGAAATGGGGCGAGCTGGCGAAGTGGTTTGCTACTGTCCATTTCACAGTTATGACTTAACTGAGTGGCCTATCCAGGATTCAGCAAATAATTCACCAGAATTTTAGCAAATACGGAAATGTGTAGTGCCAACTTATAATCAACACTGCAAGGAGGGAATAGCCAGAATTTTATAAATAGTGGGAGAGGGATCCACAAAGTGGTGGAACTATTTGAAATTTGCCACAAAATGTTTTACCACAAAGGGACAACCTAATAGTTTTAGCACAGATTATCTATTAGGTTTCACAATAGTCTGGGGTTTTAGATAGTAATATTGCACCATGGAGTGTCAAACCTTTTTTGTTCATGGTGATATTCCATGATAAAATGTCCATTGAAATATAATGTAGGACCTTAGTTTTTTTTTCTAATAACTGGTGGAATAGCCCTATCCAAGAAACTACCAAATGTGTGTGAAATTCTTAATAAATTTTCAGAAAATAGAAGGATATCAAAAGAAATGCATTTGTATTATAAGAAGAAAATAAAGTAATGCTTGTTGTTATTATTCTTGTAAATATTACGCCACAAGCTTGCAAATCACGTTAAACTTCTCATCAGAAAGCATTTTTTAATGACTCATTAAGTTAACCCTCACAAGTCTTTTCATTATCTTTCGAGTTTCAGATCATGTCCAAGTTTGGTATATAGCTTGGAACGTTTCAGAGTTGTGTTAAGATTATTTAAAATTATTTAATCATTCTAGTTACCAAGTTTATTGTCAGTTGCTAATCAAACTTTTTCTGTCCACTGCATGTTTGGAGCGAGAAGGAGGGGGTATGGCCCTTGTTAGATCTACCAATGACCCTGCTTGCATAATTTGCTGTAATTTAATTATAAACATTAATATGACATAGCGAAAGACTTTTGCAGATGCCAGAATATATTATTTTAGAGGACTACCCAGCAAATTTTAAAAAACGATCAGAAATTAAATAAAAATAATGTTTTTTCGATTGAAAGTAAGGAGCAATATTAAAACTTAAACAAACAGAAAATTAGGGTTCGACCCCTCGTCAATACATCGCTCTTTACGCTAAAGCTTTTTTAGTACTTTCAAAAGAGCTATTTATTCCAATTAAACGGCCTTTGTGTTTCAGGGGTCATTCTTAAAGAATTAAAACAAAATTCAAACTTTTTAAGTTTTAACGTTGTCCCTTACTTTCAGTAAAAACAACTTTTTTTTTATTTAATTACAAGAGAAAATCCTGAGAACCCAAGTCCCTTTGCTTTGTCCGAGGCTCCTCAAACTCAAAAAGAGACCTACAGGGTTAAGGCACCAAAGATTCAACAGTGCAATTTTGGACCCACTGTCGAAATTTTCCTTCAAAACGGGGTAACTCTGCTTATTCGTGACTTGGAACACCATGTCTAGAATCCGTCATTATATTTTGACAATGCGAAACGTGGACACTATATACGATACACCCAGAAAAAAAAATATATTCAATTCAATCAGTTTCCTGCTTTCGACACAAAATGAGCTCCCTACAGTTTTTAAGCTATGTAATGTTCAAACTGTCATTACTTGCTTATTTTTTGGCAAAAAAGTTGGGATCGACATTGATGCATCAGATACATCTGATCTTCTCTATGTCATGTGCATTTCTTAAGATTTTCTTTTGTGGAGAAAGGGAGGGGGTTGAGTTTTTTGTTTTTTCTTTTGATTCTTCACATTAAGTTCTTGTTTTAGCTTTCTGGGCATAATTAACTTTGCTTTCTAAGAAAAAGGAAACGACTAATATTTGATTTGAATCTCCAGGCTGTGAATATCAATGCCATGTGTGTGCATGCCCAATGAAAAAAAAAAATCTAATGCCACTTATGTTTCTTCTGGTTTATATATTCTCTGGAGCAGCAACAAATCAGTCTGGCTTTGTCTAATAGTTGAGATAGAGAATGATTGCACTGTTTATGTTTTGCTGTGCTGATAGGGAATGCTCTTCCAAGGGCACTGACCTTTCATGACTTTTGACAAACTTTATGCCATAAAAGTGAAACTTTCACAAATAGATCTACAGCAAATAAAGATCCTAAGGAAGTATTTACACCTTACAGCTTGTTTAAATCCTGATTAATAAGGTATTAAAGAGTATAGAAAAAAATGGTTCATATTTCAAAAGAAAATCTGGTAAATCTGCAGTAATCAACACAATTTAGCTAGGATGAAAGCAAATACATCACTTGATACCTTTTCTTATGCTATTTCATACTTCTGTAATCATTTCTGAGGGAAATTCCATTTTGAGCCCTTAGTGAGACCCCAAAAGGTAAAAGAGTGCATAGTAACCAGAATTTTAAAAACATATTTAAAAAAAAACATTTAGTCAGAAATACCATTTGTAGCAGATTCAGGAATGGTAATTATTATTTTCCTTGGTCTTAATAGCAATGTGGCTCTTCTAGAGAATTATTTAAATTTATGAGTTAATTGGGGTAAATTAAATTCAATGTCTATTAATCAGGGAAAATGCCATGTGGTGAATTATTTAGTGAATGCAGCAGCATACCAGTATTTCATTGGTGATGTAGTGATATGTTCTATTAATTCTTTTAGTGACCTTGGTATTATTTTTGATAACCAATTGAGATTTTAAAAAAGACATTATATGTATTGCATAAAGTATACTACACTTTACTTTGTATCAAGTTTGGGCCTATCATCTCTGGAATTCACTAGAGATAGATTAGACATAGTTAAACATTTCAAATTCAAATTGTTAAAAGAACTGCTAACCTCTTTGGGGAAAAGAGGTTGAAACCTCTTTTTATGAAAGGCAATATATAGAACCATAATATTTATGGCATTTGTACAAGCTGTTTTATTCACTGCCCCTAAGAGGAGTATCATGATTTTGTCTCTTTGCAAATTCTGATGTATTTCCTTAACTCCATAATGTGTTCAGCCTAAGAAATTTACTCATTAATACAAGACAAGACAAGCCTGTGGGTTACTCTATTTTTATTTCAAAGAAAAAAAAAATTAAATAAAATTGTATTTTGGAAACAAATCTGAGGAATTTTTTAAAACAGCCTGAAACCCATCAGAAATATTTACAGATTAGGGGGTGGGAGTAAAGTTCAAACTTATCTCTATTCTCAGAATTGCATCCTGAATCTGAATTGCATATTTATTTGCATCAGAAATGAGCTTTAACATTACCCCTACCCCTAATGTGCAAATATATACCCGGACTCGGTATATACAGTGGTAGAAGTAGAGTTCATTTCTGATGCCAAATGAATGTTAAATTTGGATTCAGGATGCAATTCTTATGGATATGGTTTATATTAAAGGACTATTTAGGTAGCTAAGAAATAAACTTGTCTCTAAAGTCAGCATTGCATCCTGAATCCAAATTTAACATACATTGGCATTAAAAATGAACTTTACCCTCGCCCCTATTTAGGGTAAATGTACTGATGATTTGACAGTGCAATTTTGGAACCACTGTCGAAATTTTCCTTCAAAACAGAACAACTCTGCTTAGCCATGACTTGGAGTGTCATGTCTTGAAGCCGTTTTTGTATTTCAACAATAGAAAATGTTGATATAAAATCTGATCCAAACAAGAAAAGAACATTCAATTCAGTCAGTTTCCTGTTTTCGACAAGTAAGGAGCTATTGACAATTTTTCAGATATGTAATGTTCAAACTGTTGTTACTTGGTTATTTATTGCAAAAAAAAGTTGGGATTAGCACAAATGCATCAAAAAATCTGATCTGAATTCTAGCCACATTAGGTTTGTCTTGATAAAATTAACTGAAAATGGCAACAAATATTACATTGTCAAAACTAGGTTCCAAGTGTCGAAAATTCTTGTTTAATGTGGTGGAATACCAGGTGCGCTAAAATGTCCCCTCAGCTGAATTCAAATGTAGATAATGACTTCTAAAAATGGATTTACTTCTTTTGCAAATATCTTGTAGTAACCTTGTAAAAATTCTCAACAGACAGAAATAGGCCCTCTCGAAATATATGTGACTCTGTTGAAACTTCAATGAACATGTAAAACAGATGAGAAATAACTGCTGTCAAATTCCATGGCCCACTGACAAAACTATAGCTGTCAAGGTGCCCAGTACAGCCAAAAAAAATTGCAGAGGTTCAAATGGAAGTCATATTTCCTTTTCCTTAGCACTTATCAATGAAACTAAAAAAAAAATCTCAAATTTTGAAAACCTTGTTTTCTGAGGGGGGAGGGGTAAACAACAAAAACCATGTCATAGAAATATCATAAGTAACCCCCTCAAAATCCTAACCTATATTATGGATGAAGCTAAGAATCTACATATGAAAATAAAATCTACTAAATCAAATATAATGACAATAAACTTCTTAAATTTCTAGAAATCTACTCTAATTTTCCTAGACCCTATCCCTTCCAAAATGCTAGTGAAACATGTTAAACTCCTTTGTTTCACAACTTCTAATAATCTTGAATAAGAAGTAGGCCTACGGTTCTAGGTCTTTACCCTCTGCAGATAATACCCTCATGGAAAATACCCCCTCCCCCATGGAAAACAGGCTTTCCAAATTTGACTATTTTATTTGAGTTTTTTTCATAGAGTGAAGGAATTTTGGTGCTTGTGCATTATATGCCAATCACTTAAGTTTATGATATGCAAAACTCAAGAACAAACACATGTGACACTGTGGCACTGAAAGCAGCTACTTCAGGAATGGTAAGGAGGAAGTTCTATCAACATATTTCCAATCTTGACTATTGCCATGCAAAAGCCAAAAGAGGAAAAAAAGTTTGTAATGAGGCAATAGTCAAAGATGGCAAGTCACAATCATTTTTCTGGATCCAATTCTAAAATTCCACCACCCGCTGGGCTGGAAGTTGAACTGCAGCTTGGCAAATACTATGCCATTTTCTTTAGCAACAAAAAATGCAATGTGCCATATTTTGTTGGTAGGATGCTCGACTTTCCTGACAAAGGACAGTGCAAACTAAAAATTTTCAAGTGAATTCTAATTGCAGATCACACTTCGAAAATGGCCAAATGTTGATGACATTTATATTGTCAGCAATGAACAAATGTTTGCTGGACTATTAACTGACAGGAAGTGGGCCATTCCAGTTATCATTTGGAGATGCTATTCCTGTGGTATATATGCGATACTTGGAAAGAAGAAGATTAATGTGATCTAGGCAGGGGCGAATCCAGAGTTTTCGTTAGGGGGAGGCGCATAATAGGTTGCTTTGATACACTTTGTGAACAAAGCAATACCCACAATTAAAAGGAAACCTTTGACAATTATGTGTTGTAGGTAGGTAGTGGAAATGGTTGTAAATTTAATCTAGAATCTGGTGAGGGTTTTTAAGTTCTAAAGTCTGTTGAAATTAAAATGACATAAAAATATTGATATAAAAAATAGTAAGCTATAAAAACCACCCTGCTATACAAAAAAAATGCTCTTCACCATCTATAAAAAAATATATTTAAAATGTTCTGCATAATTTTTTGCCTTTGCACTTCTGACCACTATAGCAAGTGAGTTAAGCTTTTTATTGTAATAAAAAAAAAATGGTCTTGAACTATATTTTGGTGTCCTGCACTCTTTGTGACAATTTGTACAGGTTGAACCATTTAGTATGTTGCCTAACTTTGTGGCATTGCTTGGTAACTATGATAGTAATGAAGAGTGGGAAATGCAGATAAAGACAACTTGTGTAGGCTATTTGTAAAAGATATATTAAACATTAAATACTAGTTCTTTTAGCAGTGTAACCAGAAAAACGGAACAAAGGAACAGAAATGCATAGAAGACATTTAAAACGAGGGTTTTAAGTATAGGCAATAAAGCATTAACTAATCACTGTTTCTTTCTAAAATAGTGTTTCAATAGACAGTGTCAACTTTGACGAAATCTCAAAAATTTACTAATCAAAATTTTACTTTTCATAACAACTTAGCATATCTTTCCACTTTTTAAAGTTCAATATATTTCACTTAAATTACAGAATTCACAACTTTATAAGAAGAAGTCAAGCTGTGGAGATTTCTAATTATTTTTTTTTTTTAATCTTGATGTTTTCAGATATTCAATTCAAACGTTTAAAATTTTGATATGTCTGTTGAGTACAAAAATAAAAATTTGACTCAGGTCTAGCATTAAGTAAGAGAATTTTCCTGTAAAAAATTTGATTTATAAACAACTAATTGTGGAAATATGATTGGATGGCATGAAGCATAAAAATTCTCAGTGCTATATATAGCAGTTTAGACAATTTTATGGACAAATATATGCAATCCCTATACAAAAACATAACTATATTTTGTGACTGTTTGGTATTGAGAACTTGAGAAATTCTGAAGTAATATTGCAGTTGCATTCTGTTTCCATGGTTAACTCAAGTTGTGTGAATTTCCCCTTTTTATCATTTTTATTTTTATTTTAAATGTTTGAAAAAAATCAATGCAATTCCACTGATTCAAACTGAGGATTTAGAGACCAATATATACCAGCTAGATAAAAAAAAAAACAAAAAAACACATAATTAATTGCCTTCTTTTAGAAACAATTTTTTGAAAATCTATTCTTCTTAAATGATAACCCCAACCTTTGAAGGAGTATTTTGCCTTATATACTTAGTTTCAAGTATATACTTTACAAACCTTTATTAAAGTCGAAAGAGTATGGCCTTTATTCTAATGTTTTAGGATGAACAGAGGTGATTTGTCATATAATGTAGATCTTAAATTAGATGAAAATAGGCAGTAAAGTGGCCACCATTTGCTCACCAAAATCCAAAAATTTAACTAATAGTCTTTGCACTTCTCATACATTTACTTTCTATTATAAAAATCCACTAAAAACATTAATGTTGTAAAAACCACCCTGCTTTGCAAAAAAAAAAAAAAAAAAAAAAAAAAAAAAAAAAAAAGAAAAAAAAACAGACAACCAAAAAAGTAATGATATCAATTTCTTTGCCTCAATACCATAGCAAGACTCAAAAACAAATTTTTGACCATAAACCAGAATTAAATATTTTGTTTTTCAGCCCTGTTGTGACAGCACAATCATGAAATACCCTTTAAACAGCCTAAGGAAGGTTAGGATTTTAAGTTTCCCCTGCTTGTTATTATGAAATTAAGATTTTTGCCTCCCAGTTGGCTTTTGTGGTAAAACAGACAGATTCCCTTGATAAAATTATATTTTATTAAATAATTTTGGCAGTATGCATCATTAATAAAATCTAACAATGACACAAAGTAACTAAAACCTTGCTTCAAACTTGTTTCCAAAAAGTAACTGTCTTAATAATTAAAAACTAAACTACTAAAAACCAATTACAAAAAAATAACTTGCTTCCCAACCAGAGCAAGCAGACCCAACAACAAATCCACCACTACATTAGAGGGAGGGGGGCCTGTGCCTACCCCCTGGATCTAGGTCACAATATCACACTGCTTATGATTAACCAATTTTGTCAAACTAAATACTACATACTTGGAAAAATTTTGTTAGTTTTATTACTCATATTTTTTATTCTTTTAGACATTAGATGAAGCTGAAGAAAAACAAAGAAACAAGAATATACATCCAGGTTCCACCCATAGGTATTCCCCAAGTATTTTGACATGTGCTGAATTGGGTTCTGACTTGTGTTAAAAACAGGTACCTTTTTGTAGTGTTGAATTTATAGGTGAATATGTTTTTTTTTGTGTTGAATTTGTAGGTGAAAATGCTCTAATTTTGGAAAATTGGAGTTTTGAACCATTTTCAGAGAAAACTTCAAACTTCCCATTAAACAGTTAGATTCCTAGATGTTTTTCCTATATACTGAAACCTTTTTTAAACTAAAAGTTGTTGAATTAGACTTCTGGAGAACAAAAACTCTCAAATCATTGGTACCTTTACCCTATACCAATTCAGGGTATATATTTGCACATTAGAGGGGTGGGGTGGGGTAAAGTTTAAACTTACCTCTATAGTCAAAATTGCATCCTGAGTCCAAATTTAACATTTGTTTGCATCAGAAATGAGCTTTTTATTCCCTCCCATAATGTGCAAATATATATGCTGAATTGGAATTTACCCTGAATTGGTATATATAGGGGTGTTGGTAGAGCTCATTTCTGATGCAAATGCATGTTAAATTTAGATTCAGGATGCAATTCTAACTATGGAGGTAAGTTTATTTTTAAGCTACCTGAACAGTCCAGTAATAAAAACATTACCTTCTAGGTCTTTTTAGAAATTCCTCCAATTTGTTTTCACAATAAAATCTTATGATGAAGATTAAAAAAATAATAGGCCTAAGTACTATTTCTGAATCAGCTACAAAAGACAATATTTTTATCACCAGCTAGTTTTTTTCAGAAATATGTTTCTAAACTTTTGGATACTATGGGCTGTTTTGTGCCCTTTAAGGGCTCTCAATGTAATTTACTCCAGAAGCAATTGAATTATGAAAGAGGATAAACATAGGCATCATGTTATGTATTCACTTATATCCTAGCTAAATTATGCTGTAAACAGCAAATTTACCAAAAATCCTAATGTGGCTTAGAGTCCTATTTCAGTTAATGGAAGTATGCCTACAAAACCTAGAGTCAAGGAATAGCAGAATAAAACCAAAATTAACTTAATGAAAAACATATTTTTCTAGGGTTGACCTAGGTGGACTAGGTCTTCCATGAACTTTTCTAATTTTACAAAGCAGCCAAGCAAAACACGGAAAGGAGCTTGAAAAAATATCTAGTATAGATGTAGGCTATTGCAGTCCACCACATAAGGAGACACTTTAAGAAAACAATTCTTACTTCATAGAATGCAGAATAATCCTAGTTCATATATTTTGCAGCAGGATAACCCTTATCTTTACTGCTTTCCTTGTTTTTTCTAAGAAATTCATACATTTCTTAGAACCTATATACAAACAGAGCAAAAACCCCACCCCTACCCATAATATGCAAATAGGTAAATGTTAACTTTCATTTCAAGTGCTCTAAACTTGAAATTATGCTGCATAGAAGCATATTTTCTAGTTTACAGCACTTAGAAATGCTAATTCTAGAAGCACATCCATTTTTAGTTGACCCTCCTCCTCCATGGGGTAAACTAGAAATGCCTAAAGTGGGCTTGTTTACAGGTAACATTACCTATAGAGCAAAGCATATTAGTTCATGAGCCCTGTAGGCAGCAGGGTGAGGTCTGTATTCTATATTTATTTAATAAGCCTTGTTTGAGGTTTGTTTTTAGTTTTATCACTCTTTCTTAAATAAATATAGGCCTAGTATACAGACCTTGCCCCACTGCCTGCAGGGCTCATGGACTAATATGCTCCATTCTATAGTTAATGTTATCTGTAAGCAAGCCCACTTTATGCCTTTTTAGTTTGCCCCATGGAGGAGGGTCAACCAGAAATGGATACACCTCTCTAATAATGACAAGGAAACAATACATGATTGTCAGAATCTTGCTATACATAGTAGGCTAATACACACTTTAGAGTACTTGGAACAAAAGTATACATTTACCTGCATACACACAGAATTGCATTCTGAATCTAAATAGGCAATAAGCTTCATTTGCATCACAAATGAACTTTATCCCCACCCCTAAAAATATCCAAATAAGGGTTTATATTTGCACATCATGGGGTAAAGTTCATTTGTGATGAAAATGAATGTGATATATATATATATATATATATATATATATATATATATATATATATATATATATATATATATATATATATATATATTCACAATGCAATTCTTGGTATATATTTGCACATTAGGGGGGGGGTGTATCTAGTCTGTTAATATATCCTATAGGTTCTAAGAAATTCAAAAATTTATTAAATTCATAAATTTCTCATAAGAATTGTTTTCTTAACATGTCGTCTTTTGGATGGACTGCCCATAATCCATTGGCTACCAAATATCCCTCTAAGGAAGAGGTAGTACATCAAGAAGGAAGCAACTCCTTACTCTGATCCGAGCTAAAGAAATAGAACTTTTCTGGGTTAAATATTTAATGATTTGCATCTTCTGAAGCAATTTAACTATTCATAAGAAAAAATTCTAGAAATTACTTCAAATTCTACCTCAATTCTACAACCTCAAGGCTAAATTTGAAAGTTAGCTGCGGTTCACTTACTTTTTTGTTAGTGATTCTAGAAAAAATTGGAAGGATTTTAGTTATTTCTTCTGGAATTAGCAAAGAGATTTATTATTATTTTCAGTTATAGGTGGCGTTTTACATGTTGGGGCTTGTACTACATTATAGTCTCACTCATTGATAAAAGCATAGAATTTTTTACTTGTCGAGGCATAATTATTTGCAATTAGAAAAGACGGAGGCTTAAATTAGCTGTTTTTCTAGCTGCCATAGGAATCTGAAAGATAAGAAGTCGTTCTATTAGTAGAGAATAGTTTTGAACAAATTTGTATTGGTGCAAACTTTTCAAACCAATATCTGGCCATTTTAATTCTCATCATTAGAAATACAAGTGCGACATTAAATTCAAGCAATACTTCATATCATTCTTAAAACTTGGCTTTTCTGTCGACAGATGTGACTGATTCAGATTTAAAAACATAGCCATTACCACATCAGTAAATAGCCCATAGAAAAATCTCCATAGACAAACCACATCAGTAAATAGAAAAATGAGTTCTTGGCACATTGAGCTACGATATAGCTGAAAATAATGACTATTGTTGGAATTTAATTAAACTGAATCTTACTGAATGAAATATAGCCATTTTTGAATAATAGCAGCACATTACTGAGAAGCAGATAATTTTACATCATATTAAAATTTCAAAACGCAATGAATTATGATTTTTCTGAAACTAATGTAAATTTCCAAGCCGCTTTAGAATTTATGGTAATATCTAATCTGGTCTCTTAAAGGCTAATTTTGCAGGTTTAGTGCGACACAGCAAACCCCCCATCCTATATTATAGTGCTAGTTTATAATTGGTGTTTAGTTTTTGAAGTGTGTTTATTGTTGTTTATTGTTTATGTTTTTTCTTTTTTCTTCCTTTGCTTGAAATACAAAGTGAGTCCCTCTGTATTAAATCCAATGATGGACTCTTTGAAGTAAATACTGTCTAATCCTGTATTAAAAAAAGAAGAAAAAAGAAGCCCAGATTCTTCAAATTGCGGTTAGGTTTTTTCGTTAGTTGAAGTCATGCTATGCTTTCAATATATAACAAAGAGCAAAAACTATAGAGCCACACTTCTTTTCGTTTTCTATCTATGCGCTTCTACTGTCTTTTGGCTTTAGTCTCCTTGTTTTTTTTGTTTTATTTTAGGGGCAACTTTTCCTTTATATCTTCAACAGCCTTTGCAGTCCGTTCAGACGCATGAAAGAAAAGCTCAAAAACCAATCAGCACCATTGGAAAGCCAATTAGTGTTTCCCGTGCTTCTGATTGGTTTTGGGGCTAGAAATTTTTTTAGTTTCCTTATGGTATCGATCGTTTTTTTCGTGTGTGGTCAAGCAAAAATTAGCAAGCATTTATAAAAATGGAAAGCATGAAATTGTTTAGCACGCAAAAGTTCTAGATTTTGTGGTTCTTATTCAGAACCACTAGCTACTGCAACAACACAAAAAAAAAAAAAAAATTGCCAAAGAAAACGTGGCCAAGTACATGTTTGGGGAAAATCTTGCACCTATTGTTTGAGAACTCTTTTTTCGTGTCCATCAGTTTTCCTTTGCGTCTGAACAGACTATCAGAAGCACAAGCAAACCCGAGAAATGGGTCTTTGAGTGATAATATTAAACAGATAGGGATAATAAGTTCTAAGTTTTTGAACTGATGTCAATAGTATCAGAGATTTTAAAAACTGAATATACAGTAAGGAATTTCCAGTTCATCTCAAATATGTATCAGCATTTGGTTTCAAATCAGAAATGAAGGGTACAAGTAGTTTTTCATAATTTTCACAAAAGGGGAAGGACCTCTTTAAAAGCGTCCCACCCTGTTGAAACAGCACCTTCCAATTATGATGCTCAAGAGCCAATTCAAAGATTATTCCCATTTATTAATCTTTATCATTAGTTTATTAATCATTAGTTTTTCATAATTTTCACAAAAGGGGAAGGACCTCTTTAAAAGCGTCCACCCTGTTGAAACAGCACCTTCCAATTATGATGCTCAAGAGCCAATTCAAAGATTATTCCCGCCTTTAAATACGAAAATTTCATATTTTGTATCATGGGTCGCTTTGACCCATGAGAAAGCCCTGGTGGATTGTAATGAACCAGGGGTAATAAAACCCCCGAAATGCTATCAATTGAATGTATCTGTCACTTTCAAGGCGCCTTTTAAGATTAAAACGTCCGGAGGGCAACTAGACCCCCAATATGCCCAGCCTGGCCAACAAACTTTGCCAGCCAAGTCCAGCTTGGCCAAACAAACCACTCATATGAAAATTTCATCAATAAAATATTTTAAAAAGATATGCTCATCATTTCTCTTGAACTTAGGATTGCAAGGATAGTCGTTTATGTTTAGGAACCTAGGTCTTCAAAAGATATTTCAGGGAAACAACCTCAACTTATGAAAATTAACTACAGATATTAAAGTTTACCAATGAACAGCATAAGATGAAACGGAATATTATGCCTAGTAACAGTTTTGATTGCACATAAACTGTATCCATAAAATTTTGGGATTCCCAGAACCTGCCTTTTAAAATATATTCCGGTAAATTCTGCTTGTGCCACATTGCAAATCTAGAAAATAATTGGTTAACTTTAGAATAAACATGACTATATTAAAAAATTTTGAATCAGATCTTGAGAGAAAATGTAGTCCTAGGTGATTGATGCTGTCACTCTCATGTCTTTCTTATGTTGCCTTAAAATTATTATCTCAGTGGCGGTACGAATCCAAACGATGGTCTCAGAAGACTAGAAGGGTTTGTTTCCAGAGCTTTAGTGTCTTTTGTATGATTTGGAAATTATTTTGGGGTAAAAAAGTCCATTTTTTGCCTCTTTGACAGGAGATTCCGTTTGGAAAGCAATGGTGTGAGATTGAAAGTCAAAGTAGCAATTCTAAGGAGAATGGATGAGATATTCAGACTATATATCGTGAGGCAAACCCATTGAAAGTTTCTTAATATGACATGAAAAAAGAATAGAAATCAAATTTAAAAAGCTAATTTTTTAAAATAAAAATAAATAGCAAGACCTTCATCTTCAAAATCTGAATGACGGGGAATTGGATATCTTCATGTCTTCTGCACCGAAAATTCACAATGCCATATCAGGCCAAGCAATCCAAAAATTGACCTAAATGTTAAAATGGACGTCATCCAGAACTCAACACCTATAGTTTTGATGTGGATGATATTGTCGCAGTCACTGCACCTTCACTTTACTGTGCTAGAGACTTTATTCCCATTCCTAGGAAGGAAATTGCTGATTCTCAGTGCACCTCTCTTTGACCAATCACTATTGCAACCTCGCTCTATAAACTTTTCGACATGAGCTGCGAGCAATTTGTTATAAGCCCCCACAACAATTTTGAATAAAACAAAGAACTGACTAATAGTGCAGTCAGACGCATGGGAATATTTATGAGAAAAATCGATCGGTAAAAAGGAAAAAGTGTTTAAACGACAGGTGCAAATTTATTCCTGGGAATCACAAATAATATACACTTGTACCTACCAAGTCTCTAAGTTTAGTATATTTCTTTCCAAGTGTCTTTCTCTTTTCACGAAAGACAATGGGAGACCACAGAACCAAGTGAGAAGGAAATGCTCTCCTAGACTTTGATTATGCACATGATTTAAGCATCCTAGATGAAAGAGTGAGCAAAATGAATTAACTTTTAGAGGTTTTGCGAGTCCAGGATGCTAGGAGAGGTTCGAAATTAATGTTAAGAAGACTAAGTCGCTAAGGCTGGAATAAGTGAAGATGAAAAGGTGACGTTGAGTAACAAAAAGATTGATCAGGTGGGCAGCTTCATTTACCCTAGTATTATTATTAGTAAAGACAGTGGGAACAGTGAATATATTAAAAGAAGAATAGCCAAGGCTTAGGTTTTTTTTCATAGTTGAGTTAAGTTTGGAAGAATAGGAAGATAAGTCTGCAAAGAAGATTAGAATATTGGAAGGCACATTGATGACAGTAGTCAAATATGGCTCTGAAGTATGGGCGTTCCGAAAATTTGCTACATTTATTAGATGAAAAATTACTAAATTTACCAGATGAAGATTTACTAGTTTTTTTCTAGAGAAATTGCCAGCGAATTGTTCTGAGTAACTGGTTGAATGACCGTATTCCAAACAGTAGGTTGTATGTAAAATGTGGTTTAATCCTGCTTTCTAGGGCTAAAATGAGAGAAAGGTCGAGATAGCTAGGGCACGTTCTGTGGATTGGCCAACCGTCTAGGGCTAAACGGAAAGCAGGCTGTTCTCGTCTGGGGTGGGAGGATGTCATAAAGAAAGATCTAAAGAAAGTGGGAACTTTCTTTGAGGGTGTAAAGATGGAGGCTTTGAATAGATAGGGATTGAGAAAGAGCGTACCTAGCTGTGTTGGGCTCAGGTGACTTGGTGCTCTGGTGAGTTGTCAGTAGTAGTAGTAGTAGTAGCAGTATTATTTTCCTATTTCTTGTTAGTTCTATGCAAAGCATGGTTTGTTCGAAGTTCTATCCTGATGGATTTGGATAAGAACCACGAAATCTCGAATTTTCGAATGCTTAACAGTTGATAGGTTATCCACTTTCGAAAATACTTGCTCATTTTCGCTCAATGACAAATGAAAAAACCGATCCGTAACAAAACGAAACTAGAAAAATTTCTTAGCCCCAAGACCAATCTGTAATACGAAAATCGCCAAAGGGTTTACCAGTCGGTTTTGAGCGTTTCCCCGTGCCTCTGAATTTAAATTCAAATTTACTTTATTTTGCCTTAATATTCATGTCAATTACAAAAATAGCAGCGGAGGTCAAAAACAATTTAAAACACCTACAAAGTTAAATTATTAACACATGGTTTATTAACAATTATTTTCCAAGTTACCATGATAATGATTTACGAAGTACGGACCAAATGACTTCGGGTACCGCTCAGATGAGTGGATCGGCGGTTGATCCAGCTTTGAATATTTTTTTTTCTCTCTGATGAATTTGATCTAATATTGAATTTGTCGTGTCTCAAGACCTGAAAGAAGATCACGGTGTGTTTCCGAGTCAAGGATTTTTCAACCGAAACCCACAACCAATTCTCTCTTTAAGAGACTCCAACTTTAGAACTTTGAGGCTCGTCTCGTAGTCAACATAACCTTTTACCAGTATTATTTTGCAGGCCCTTTTCTACAATCCTTCTATTTTGTAGCTTTGGTTGATGGTCAGTGCCCTGTGCCACACTGGGCAAGCATATTTGTAGCATACAACCATGACATGAGTTGCCATGACAAAACGGTTAAGAGGTTGGCAGTTTTAGAGACAATTGACAATACGTGGGTATTTTATCTGAGGTCAGGGTCTAGTTTGACACCTAGAATCTTCATCAATTTTACAGATTTCGGTCCTTTGCATGGCGGGTGTAAACTGACAGTTTAAGGAAGATAACCCTAAACAAGATTATTTTCTCCTGGTTGAGTGTGAGCTGCGACAGTACTAAAAGGAATAAAAAATAATAAGGCCCCAGGTGCTGATAGTATGATTAATGAGTTTCTTAAATATGGTGGCTCTGAGGTTAGGAATAAGCTACTGAAAATTATGAACATGATTTTTGAAAAAGGGGAAGTACCCAATGATTTTAGGAAAACCTTAATTAAACCATTGTATAAGAAAGGTGACAAGAGTGAGTGTTGTAATTATCGAGCCATTAGTCTGGTCTCTATAGATAGCAAATTACTGAGTAATATGATACTTTTTAGACTGAGACATGCTGTAGACAAAGTTTTAAGGGAAGAACAATGCGGTTTTAGAAAAGGTAGAGGATGTGTCGACCATGTTTTCAGTCGTAGGTTAATAATTGAGAAGTCCCTTCGTTGTCAATCACCTTTGGTCCTCAGTTTTATCGATTATGAGCAAGCTTTCGATTCTGTTGACAGAAGAGCATTAACAAAGGTCTTATCGTTATATGGTATACCAGAAAAATACATTAAAGTGATTTGCGCTATGTACGAGAATAATACTGCTGCGGTTAAGGTAGGAAATGAGGTTAGCAACTGGTTTTGTATTAAATCAGAAATTAAGCAGGGTTGTGTTCTATCCCCCTTTATATGGATCATTTTGATGGACTTCGTCTTAAGGAGCACAGGAAAGGTAATTGGAGACCATGGAATCAAATGGGGAGGGAGAACGCTCCTGGACTTAGATTATGCTGATGATTTAAGCATATTAGATGAAAGTGTGAGCAAAATGAATGAATTTTTAGAGGTTTTACGAGTTCAGGGTGCTAAAATGGGCTTGAAAATCAATGTTAAGAAGACTAAGTCACTAAGGCTAGGAATAAGTGAAGATGAATAGGTGACATTAGGTAACGAAAAGATTGATCATGTTAGGAGCTTCAGTTACCTTGGTAGTATTATAAGTAAAGATGGTGGGAGCAGTGAAGATGTCAAAAGTAGAATAGCTAAGGCTCAGGGTGTTTTTTCACAGTTAAAAAAAGTTTGGAAGAATAGAAAGATAAGTCTACAAACCCAGATTAGAATATTGGAAGCTACAGTGATGACAGTGGTCAAATATGGCTCTGAAAAATGGGCACTCCGAAAAGCAGATGAAAATTTACTAGATGTTTTCCAGAGAAATTGCCTACGGATTGTTCTGGGTACCCGGCTGACTGACCGTATTTCAAACAGTAGGCTGTACGAAAAGTGTGCTTCAATCCCGCTTTCTGGGGCTATAATGAAAGAAAGGTTGAGATGGCTAGGCCACGTTCTACGGATGAAGGATGACAGATTACCGAAGGTTGTTTTTTTTGGCCAACCGTCTGGGCTACACGGAAAGCAGGTCGTCCTTGTCTGGGTTGGGAGGATTTCATAAATAAAGATATAAAGGAAATGGGAACTTCCTGGGAGGGTGTAAAGAGGGAGGCTTTAAATATATTAGGTTGGAGGAGGAGCGTGCGTAGCTGTGTTGGCCTCAGAAGGCTTGGTGCTGCAGTGAGTTAGTAGTAGTTGTAGTAGTTTATTTGGTTTGCTTCTTCTTCGATCTTTTGTATTACTATAAGGACCGGATCTGGCTTTATGTTCTATGAGAGTAGTCTGGGGAGGAGAGTGAAGAGGTCATGTGCGAATTTGTATCGTTCAGTGGTTTCGCTTCGAAGCTTGTTGATTACTTTGAGGAAATCTAAAGGGCCTAGCTTCGACCCCTGTGATGAACCGCAAGTCAGCTCCCTGAGATCAAATACTTCACCATTTGGTAGTTGGACATTCTGTTTTTGGTTCTTAAAAAAACTGCCAATCATTTGCAAGACGATTTGCCTTGCATTAAAAGATGTTGCCCTACTCAGAGCAACTGTGAGGTTGAACAAGTCAAACGCTTTCACGAAGTGCACGATGATGCAGTCAATGTAAGCACCGTTTTTCTCCAGATGCTCCAGGATGTCTCTAATGAGGTGGACCAGGTAGTGCATTATATTGTGGCCTGAACGTAAGCCGTATTGTCAAGGATCAAGCTGATCGCCAATATCTTCTAAGAGCCATTTGAAGACAATTCCTTCCAGGACTTTAGAGAAAATTGATGTCTTTGAGATGGGCCTTAAATCATTTACAGATTCTACGGCTGATTTTTTTAGGATAGAGGTGACAACAGCTGTTTTGAATCTTGTTGGAAAGTTGTAGTAGCAATGGCATTTGAAGACAATTCCTTCCAGGACTTTAGAGAAGATCGATGTCTTTGAGATGGGCCCTAAATCATTTACAGATTCTACGGCTGATTTTTGGGATAGGGGTGACAACAGCGGTTTTGAATCTTGTTGGAAAGTAGTAGTACCAATGGCAATTGCTGGTCAAGGTATTGGAAGTACAATAGATACACTCTACAATGCTTCTTAAAACTGGCAAGCATAGCCTGAACACAGATATAATTCACATACTCGGGTATATCATGGTTATTAAACCACCTGAAGCTTCCACCACATAAAAATACGGCTCCCCTAATTTGAAGAAAGTTGATATCGGTCTTAAAAACAGCACGACAAGATGCAGTTTCCTTGCCTGTTCCAGTCAGTAACGATGTCCATAATTATTAACTAAAGTTATATTTAAAGTAAATAAATCAGTAAAGTAATGTATTTAACTCATGGATTGATATACCGTATAATTATACTCTTATCTATATTTGCTATATGTAGCGTCGCCTGCTATTTGTTTGTTTTTGCTTTGTTTCGTTTCCTTTCTAGTTTTGTTTGCTTTTGTTTTTCTTTTCAGAGCTCCATCCTCTTTTGGTGAGGCTGGTTTTCTATAAATGAATAGAATAAATTCATTAATAAAACTTGATGGAGGCTTCCATTACCTAATCCTTGCATTCTTAATGCTAAAATTTGACTTTCTTCTACCATTGCTTTAGGAATGAATACTCTAATAGAAGAGAAATTTTATAAAAAGTTCATTAATTCATTCAGACTGCCTTAAAAAAAATTAAAGATCTATTTATTCGTATTTGCTTAAAACAATAAAGTTTTTAGTTAAAGTGTATGAAAGGCAATTGGTAAGTAAATCATTCACAATTACCCACTATTTGTATATGTTTTACTTTAAAACGTTTTCAGTTTACAGTGGGAAAAACTACAGTGGGAAAAACAGGTCTTGAAGGACCATGAGCCTATTTCAAATTGAGGATAGCTTCTATTCGTTTTGGTTTCTGACGTTGCTCTTTACGTTAATAAGAAGGGAAAATATTTTTTTCACTTAATTAATTAAAAAAAAAAATATTATTTTACATACTCAGGACATAGTGGATGTAAATTTAGGTGCTATCAATTGTTTAAATGTAATAATAAAATAACACATCTACATTTGTCATCAAAATTACAAAAAGCATGTGCATAAAAGCCCAGCATACTTATAAAAAGTTTAAAAGAAGCTTGAATTGGGCTTTGATAGAGAAAATATGTATTCAATGTTTTATTATTATTATTATTCAAGGAGACTTAGTTTATTTTTTATTTCCAATCAAGCCTTGCCAATAAATCAACAGATTAGTGGGAATGTCTGTCCCATTTTTCAACAAAACATATAAATACAAGTGACAACACCATATGGATGACAATTGTTATAATTCATTCTAGATTTAGATTTCTGAAAAACATATGATAGAAATAGAACCATTTTTCCGCTGAATCTACACATTAAAATGTAAAAGTTAAGGAATGACAATTTCCATTCCCTTTGTGCATCCATAATGTTGTCAATTTCAAGCCACTAAAATTGAGTCTTAGTCTTTGTTCTAATTTAGCATTTAACAGATATAACTAAAAGCTTATAAACCGATGAAACTGAGACAAGGCAATTTTTGAACTCGGCATAAAAACTGTTTGTAAATGGGTTTTTCAAAAATTAAAAAGATGTAACCTATTTGGTTTATAAAGAAAATTTTGGAACTATTCTAGGTGAATTGAGTTTGTACTCCAAATGGTGAGTGACAGCCTTATTAAAATGTGTCGTCTGTCTGATGATAGCACTCCACGTTTTGAGATGAATAGGAACATTGTTCTCATTCTTTAACCTTAAGGATGGAATTTTATGACAAGGGCAATAAAAAAACAGGTTTTGTTAAATAAGAAAGTCACAAAGAGCTGTAAAGTGGGGCACATATTGAATTCTATGATAATTCCAAGGGCTATTGTTTTCACTTAATAGAAACACTGTATGGGGTAGAATAGGACAAAGAAAGGCCAACGCCCGCTTTTTTTGTAATACAAGCGTTTTGAATATGTCAGAAAAACTTCATTTGGAAAGTAAATTGAATGCAAGACTTTTAAACGTGGTAAGACGTATATATTACGAATCAGAGAGAAAAGGGCCTTCAAATGAGCAACTAGTCAAGCAATTATGGTTTAGTCACCAAAAACAGAATCTGACCCCTGAAAATCGCCTCTGCTCTAAGTTAATTGAGTTTGTGCCCCAAATTGTGGTGAATGACAGCTCATTTGAAATTTTTCATCTGTTGGTTGATAGCACTCCACTTTTGGAATGAATAAAAATCTTGTTCTCATTCTTTGACCATAAAGATGGAATTTTTTGACCAGGGCAACAAAAAACTGGATTTGTTAAATAAGAAAGTCACAAAGAGCAGTAAAAATGGAGCACATATTGAACTTTATGATAAATTCTAGGCTATTGTTTATCAATTAATAAAAACACTGTATAAAGTATATTAAACAAAATCAGGGCCAACGCCCACTTTTTGTAATACAAGAATTTTGAATTTGTCAGAAAAACTGTATCTGGGGAAAAAAAAATTCAATTCAAGGCTTTTAAACGCGTTAAGACATATATATTGTGAATCACAGAAAAAATGGCTTTCAAATGAGTTGCTAGTCAAGCAGATGTGGGTTAGTCCCTAAAAATAGTAGCTGACCCCTGAAAATCGCCTCTGCTCTGAACTAATTAAGTTCGTGCTCCTAATTGAAGCAAGTGATAGTACATTTGAAATATTTCATCTGCCTGATGATAGCACTACACGTTTTGGGATAAATAGGAACCCTTTCCTCATTCTTTGACCTTAAAGGTGAAATTTCATGACCAGGACAATAAGAAAAACTGGTTTTGTTAAATAAGAAAGTCACAAAGAGCTATAACAATCGAACACATATTTAATTTTATGATAAATCCTAGGACTATTCTTTTTTACTTAATAAAAACACTGTATCTGGCATAATAAGCCAAAGCAAGGCCAGCGTCTGTTTTTTTGTAATACAGGCATTTTTAATTTGCCAGAATAAAAATTATTTGGGAAGTAGATTGAATTCAAGACTTTTAAACGTGGTATGACGTATATATTATAAATCAGAGAAAGAAGGGCTTTCAAATGAGCTGCTAGTCTAGCAGATATGATTCAGTCCCTAAAAATGCTATATGGCTCCTGAAAATCGCCTCTGCTCTGAGCTAATTGAGTTTGTGCTCCAAATTGTGGCGATTGAAAGCTCATTTGAAACGTTTCATCTCTCTGATGATAGCAGTCAACATTTTGAGACAGATAGGAACCTTGTTGTCATTCTTTGACCTTAAAGATGGAATTTTACGATCAGGGCATTAAAAAAAACTCGTTTCGTTAAATAAGAAAGTCACAAGAAGCTGTAGCAATGGGGCACATATTGAATTCTATGATAAATCCTAGGGCTATTGCTTTTCACTTAACAAAAGCACTCTATAGGGCTTAAGAAGCCAAAAAAAGCTAACGCCCACTTTTTTGTAATACAAGCATATTGAATTTGTCAGAACCCGAAGCTGAATGACATATTCGGAATGTTTGTAGCACCCAAAGTTGGTCTCTCCTGTAACTTGATACGTCCTTTTATGAAATGCGTTTGCTGACAGAAGCTAAATCTCCCATTTTGTAACTTGATATGACCTCTCTTTGTGAAATGCCCCTTGCCAACACATTGTATTTGCTGACATAAATTGAATGTGTCTTTGTGACTAGTAGACTTCTTTTGTGTATGCCCGCACCTGTGTTGTACAAACCTAAGCTATGATAATTTTTGAAATTGCTATTTAAAGAAGAAAACGGTTATAAATTTACTGTATTAAAGGTAAACTAACTTAATATTTAGTTTTATGAATTGATACTTTGGTGTAAGATGAAAGACAGTGATTGTGTGGACAGCTTCACTTGCCTTGGTAGTAGTGTTAGTAAAGATGGTGGGAGCGGTAAAGAAGTTAAAAGTAGAATTGCAGAGACTTAGGGTGTTTTTTGACAGTTGAAAACAGTTTGGAAAAATAGAAAGATAAGTCTGCAAACCAGGATCAGAATGTTGGAGGCTAAATTGAACTAGCTTCAATAATCAAATAGCTTCCTTTTTTTGATCGCCGTTTAATCACCGTTTTGCTTGAAATCCGTTTTTTTATGACCGGCAAGTTCACCGTACTACTTATTTTCGTTCTTGCTCGAGTAAAACTCTGAACACCTGCCAGCTCCGCTGCGAATTGCAAGAGAACGTCAAACTTTGATTAGAAGAACGCTGGAAGTTCACTTTGGAATCAGCTTGGACAGAATTTAGAGTATAAACTGAACAATATGAGGGAGCAGTTTTGCACTACGAAAATGATCGCTTTCAAGTAAAAGGTGAAGGTTTGAAGATATGTTTCAGCATGAACAGTATTATGTGCAAGACAAATAAAAATGCATTGACCCTCGACTTGAGAGTTAAGGGTATCTGGCTTATTAGCCTTTAGGCTAATTTCAAATTAACCTGTTCTGTAAAATGACTAACAAAAGATTCAATACATTTTTTTAAATTTTCCAATCAATTAAATTTGTCTGCATGCAAGTGAAAGAAGGTAGACATAAAAAGGCTTTTCAGGGTAAGGAAGGATAGATCCTCCTGAAATAATTTATCAAGGTTATATGTTTTCATTTGATGGAAATGAAGAAAGATTTTACCAGGCTATTAGAGGCTTAAGCTTTCCTTATAGGCCAGAGCAAAATGTTATTTGATGGGCCCCCTCCTACCTTGAGAAGTAGCTGATTTGATTGAACGTTCAGAAATTAATTGTAGACTGAAAGTATACCCTGGGAAAGCCGGAAGCTTAATAAAGAACAGAGTACTGTACCTTCAAAGAATAATTAGGATTGTCACCACAAATTTCCCGCGATAAGGATTAATATATGTGTGTATATTTAATGGGAAGCATGTCACTGGGCAGTAAACACAATGATATTTTTTTTAGTGTTGGTATTTTAGGGCACTGACCTTTCACGTCCTTTAAAGATGTATGTTTATGCAAGTGAAACCTTCCAAAATAGATCTTCTGCTTAAATGAAATGCAACAAAATTATTTTCAGCTTCACAACTTTGCTCAGTCCCAATTTATAAGATTTCAAAAATCTGCAATTAACTTTGATTAATAAATAACACATTAATGTTGAAGTGAGAGTAGAAGTGAGAGATGTCAATGGTAAACCCCTGTTACCTAGCGAAATTAATGACTTTTTTGCATCAATTTGTAAAATTCATCAAAAACTAAGAAAATTACCACCGAATGATCCAGTTTCAAATATCCCTATACTAGAGATTTGTTCAGTTGCTAAAACGTTGAAGGCACTTGATTCTCGTAAATCTAGTTATCCTAGTGAGATACCAATTAAATTGATTATTGAGTGTGCTGATCTTTTATCTACTCCTTTAACGGCAATTTTTAACCAATGTTTTATAGATGGTGTTTCCCATGTATTTTTAAACAGGCGTATGTAACGCCTGTTCATTATTTGATTGCATTGCTGGATACTATCCTTAAGCACTTAGAAAATAATGGGGCCTAAGTTGATGCATTATTTGCAGACATAATTAAGGCTTTTGATAGTCTTGATTATAATGTAGTTGTGGAAGAAGCAAAGGCTATGGGTGCCCGTCCATTTGTTTTTCGAATGCTCGCTGGTTTTCTTTTTGAAAGATTTAAGTGTGTCCAACTCCCTGATCATGAGCCATCTGAATTTGTAAATGTCTTTTGTGGTTCACCACAAGGGACTAAATTAGGCCCGCTTTCTCTTCTTATTGTTTTTAACCGTGTTTTAATAACAATTCGTGAGCGCTTCAAATTTACTGATGATTTAACAGTTTTATCACTTTGACTAAGCCCTCCGACTATTGAACAGTCTGACTTGATCGAAATCTATCATGATCTAAAAGAGGAATTATTAAAACGAAATTTGCATATTTTTTTATTTTTTTGGCTAAATGGCTTTCTCATAATTTTGATCAAATGATTTTGAGAAAAAAAGAGCGGGGGAGGAAGGCTAGTTGCCCTCCAATTTTTTGGTTAATTAAAAAGGCAACTTCCAATTTACTGATGATTTAACTGTTTTACCACTGCGACTAAGCCCTCCGACTATTGAACAGTCTGACTTGATCGAAATCTATCATGATCTAAAAGCTGAATTAGGAAAGGTAAAACTGACGGTCAGTGAAACTAAGAGCTCTTATTTGACGTTTTCCTTCCTAAAGGGTAATAACCACTCTTCTCTTAATTCTATACTGTCAACAAAGAAAACTGTTAAAATACTTGGGATACTTTTGGCCGATGATTTAAGATGGAATTCGCACGTTGACTATCTGACTAAAAAAGGCACCTCGCTTTTACATTCATTTTCCAACTTAAAAAGATTTGGTGCACCAACTGAGGTTTTAAAGTCTTTATACTGCAGCTATGTTAGACCTTTTCTTGAGTATGGATCCCTGCTTGGCATCAGGGATTGACAAAAGATCGAATAGATAGACTCGAGACGATACAAAAAAGAGCTGTAAAAATTATACTTGGACAAAACTACTCAACTTACGAGGATGCACTGAGACAACTCAATTTGGACTCACTTGAAATTCGTAGACATGGCTTAACATATAAATTAAATAAGAAAAACAAGTTTTTTCAACTGAAAGTAAGGAGCCACATTAAAACTTAAAACGAACAGAAATTACTTCGTATTTGAAAGGGGCTGCTTCCTCATCAACGCCCCGCTCTTTACGCTAAATTTTGACTCTTTCTCTCAACTCTTCTTTTTAAAACAGTAAAAAACTTTAGCGTAAAGAGCGGGGCGTTATGAGAAAGCAGCCCCTTTCATATACGAAGTAATTTCTGTTCGTTTTAAGTTTTAATGTGGCTCCTTACTTTCAGTTGAAAAACTTGTTTTTTTTATTTAGTTTCTGAACGTTTTTGAATCAATGCATGTTTTGATTTTGGCTCTCCGCGGAGGAATTATTAAAACGAAATTTGCATATTTATTTATTTTTTTGGCTAAATGGCTTTCTCATAATTTTGATCGAATGATTTTGAGAAAAAAAGAGCGGGGGAGGAAGGCTAGTTGCCCTCTAATTTTTTGGTTAATTAAAAAGGCAACTAGAGCTTTTAATTTTTTACGAATCTATTTATCAGTAAAGATATACGTAACTTATAAATTAGCTTACGTAAAGAATTTTTCATTCTCATGTTTTTATTACACATATGAGAGGGTTCGCCCCCTTGCCAGTACCTCTCTCTTTACACTAAATCTTAAGTTTTGTCCCAACTCGTTAAGAATGACCCCTGAATCACAAAAACCGTAGAATAAATAGTTGACATTACTAAAAATACTTTAGCGTAAAGAGCGAGGTATTAGGAGGAGGTGAGCCCCTCATTTGGGTAATAATTTATGTTCGTTTTAATTTCTAATGCTGCTCCTTACTTCCAACTGAAAAAAACTTTTTCATATTTTTTTTTTTTTTTTAAACAATGCTAGTAAATCCTGCCCTCCCTTCATAGAAATTTTCTTCCCCCATGACAAATTCCTCGATGGAAAGTTCCCCCAGTATATCCTCCTCTTCTCAACCCCTCCCCCAACCAAAAAATCTTCCTGAAAACGCCTGTACACTTCCCAATAACCATTACTGTATGTAAGCACTGGTCAAAGTCTGTAACTTATAGCCCCTCCCACGGAGACTGGGGTGGAGTAAGTCGTCTCCAAAGACGTAGTTATAAGGTTTTTCGACTACGCTGAATAAAATGGCCATCTCAGAATTTTGATCCGTTGACTTTGGGAAAATAATTAGCGTGGGAGGGGGCCTAGGTGCCCTCCAATTTTTTTGGTCACTCAAAAAGGACACTAGAACTTTTCATTTCCGTTAGAATGATCCCTCTCGCAACATTTTAGGACAACTGGGTCGATACGACCACCCCTGGGAAAAAAAACAAAAACGAAAAAAACAAACAAATAAACACGCATCCGTGATCTGCCTTCTGGCAAAAAATACAAAATTCCTCATTTTTGTCGATAGGAGCTTGAAACTTCTACAGTTTGGTTCTCTGATACACTGAATCTGATGGTGTAATTTTCGTTAAGATTCTATGAATTTTAGGGGGTGTTTCCCCCTATTTTCTAAAATAACGCAAATTTTCTCAGGCTCGTAACTTTTGATACGTAAGATTAAACTTGATAAAACTTATATATTTAAAATCAGCATTAAAATGCAATTCTTTTGATGTAGCTATTGGTATCAATATTCCATTTTTTAGAGTTTTGGTTTCTATTGAGCCGGGTTGCTCCTTACTACAGTTTGTTACCACGAACTGTTTGATTTGAACTAAATTGTTTGAATTCCCCAACTCATTGTCGTCTACTACCCAACCTTGAAAGCCCCCCAACTGAAGTACCAGTTACTAGACTCCGACAAATAAAAAAGAATTGTCCACAGTTTATGACTTGCTCAGCCTATGGTACTGCGAGATATCGTAAATCATTTGTCCCATATTTTACCCGTCATTTTAATAATATTGAAAAGACTAATATTTAATATTTGATTAATATGTATTTGATTAATATAATGTTTGTTTAAATTTTCCTTTGAGTGTTTTTGAAGGTATAAACTATTTTTGTCATGACATGCTAATGCTAGCTCCGGCTATTATAGTGAATAAATATATTCTATTCTATTCTATCAATATGGCCTAAAATTTTACTCGAGTAATGGGAATTTTATTTACAAAATTATATTCAAAGAAAAAGAAAACTGAAAATTAAGATACAAAGTTATTTTGTTTACATTCCAATAGATATATAGACTTGTCAAGCAGGCAAAATCCTAAGATCCAGAAATCAGAAGAGGGTTAACATAGTAGCTCGGTAATACTTTCATGAAGTGTGTTTTTGCTCTTGAATTCATTACTGAAAGTTTTGTATTTCTAATCGTACCACCTTTCAAGATAGCTAGAGTAGCTTGTATAGAGTTTTACCAATTTTCTTTCTGTAAAAGGAAAGTAGTAAGGCACTCCACCTGTGTTCACAGAAGACCAACGCATACATCTTTTATTTAATAGTATTTTTGTTTATTCATTTGTCTTTTTTCTTTCCTAGAAGAATATTCTTGTCTAATTTTTAGATTGATGCTCATTTTTTTATAAGTGACTTTTTCATACTAGAAGCTAATTTAGACTACAAATCTCTAACATTCATTGGGCTCCCTGGCTAGCCCCAAAAGTAAGATTGAAATTGCCAAAGCTTGGAGTTTAAAGCTCCTGTCTGTTTGAAGAAAACAGATTCATAATTGTAGCTTTGTTCTTTTCTAACTTACATCTAGTGGGTCTGTAAAGACTTTCTTTCCTAATAAAAGGATATACTAATGCCAACATAAAACATAATTTTTATAATTTTGAGTGAAGACAATAGGGATAATAATTATCACAGTCCATATGGAATTATTATACTTGCAGAACCCCATAAAGCATTATTAACAGACAGTTACCTATTTATATTCCTGAAAACGAGGTTGATTCTGTTTTTGGAAATAGCATAAAAAGAGGCAAAAAAGCTGTCGGGCTAGCCATGGAAAGAAACGGACACCCTTTCTCTCCTTTGGGGATATTTGAAACATCAAATTTGTGTGCATTATTTATGAAATATGTGTTATCCATTTTCAGTCCAAAAACTAACAATTTGCGCGAGGCAAAAAAGCTATCGGGCTAGCCATGGAAAGAAACGGGCACCCTTTCTCTCCTTTGGGGATATTTGAAACGTTAAATTTGTGTGCGTTTTTTATGATATGTGTGCTATCCATTTTCAGTCCGAAAACTAACAACTCAATATCTTTGCATAATCATGACCCTTACTTTTGGAATAATAAAAATATTACTAATGTTTCAATATGAACGAGAAATTTTTGAAATATAGAGACCCAAGTAATTCCCGTCACTTATGCTTGCTGAATAAAATCTGAGGTTTAGGTCTACTCCCTTATCCATGGCACCCCTCCTCTATGAACCTTAAAATAAAACCTTTTGGGGACACTTTTTATGCATAATATCTTTTTTGGCATTTCTCTTGAAAAAACAACAACGATTTTGCTCCCCAAAATCAGGTCAAGGTTCTATTGACTGCAATTTAAATAAAAACCTGCATTACTTTATTTTGCCATTCTGTATTCCTTTTTTTTATTGAAGAAAGTTGAACGGCCTCATTAACGTCAACCGTGAATTAAGAACGACAACTAAGCACAACTGCTTCAATGAACGATGAACAAAAATACAACTAATATCTTTTAACAAATTCCAGTATGAAAAGAAGTGAAATTGTGTCAAGAGCAAGAAACTCCTAAATGCAAAAATATTTGTATATATCTTAGGAAGGGATTACAACAATTCAAAAACCTTAATAAATAAGTTTGAAGCTTAGTAGATATTATGTTTAGAAATCGGAATTGCTCTAATAATCAAATATCTTTGAACAGACGGCAATGCAAAAGAGACAACAAATTGTCTCAAAGTCTTTTTGGTTGATTGTGTGTGGCTATGCTGTTTGACCTATGTGATTGTATGGATGAGTAGGGTTAAGGCCTCATTCAAGTGCTGGTCTATATTAATCACTAATTTAGGAAAACAGTCTTCCTTTTCTCCTTCTGTCTCTCTTCTTTTTTTTTGTGTTTGTGCTGTTGCATTGGTGATTTCTCTTTTCATGATATATATATATATATACATATCGTCTATGGCTTAATCCATTGCA
The DNA here is from genome assembly GCF_032884065.1 of Artemia franciscana. Classification (NCBI taxonomy): domain Eukaryota; kingdom Metazoa; phylum Arthropoda; class Branchiopoda; order Anostraca; family Artemiidae; genus Artemia; species Artemia franciscana. Next base: position 38,328,922 of record NC_088863.1, read on the forward strand.
AACTGTAAAAATAGAATGTGACTGGGGCGAGATTTCGCACTCCCACAAAAAGACGCTTAAACGTTTCTAATATTGAAAGTTAGCAACGTTCAGTAATCAAACAGCAAAAATTTGAAATTTAGAAATGCAAAAATATTTTGAATAATACTACCTCAGGCACAAGTAATATTGTAGTGATCCCTTGAAACCAATGGTTAAAACCATAGACAGAAACTGATTATGCTAGGTGATGGAAGCTTTCTAGAATGAATGCAGTGGGCTAGATTCCAATAGTGTAGGCCTAAGGCAAAGCCTCTAATCATTAAGGCAGTCGCCTAATATCTAATAAAATCTTATGTATAATACTTAAAATTCAGGATCATCTAAAGAAAGGGTAAAATTTTAGTTGATTGACTTTTGGCTATTTTGGAAAGGGGTTAGTTTAGAAAAATTAAATTTTCACTGATGAGTCTAAAGGCTGAAGTATGTCCCAGGAAGGTATTTTGAAGTACCCACCTCCACTCCTTCTCCCTCTAGAGGGCCCTGACCTTTGATGATCTTTAAAAATATTTGTGTTATAAAAGTGAAACCTTGCAAAATAGATCTTCTGCTTGAATAAAGTACAACAAAATTGTTTTCAGCTTCCCAACTTTCCTCAATCCCAATTTATAAGGTTTTAAAGGTATGCAAATACATTTCCTGAATTTTTGAAAAAAAATTGATATGGCTCAGAATTCTACTCAAATAACAGGAATTACATTTTCAGAACTAAAGGCAAAGAAAAGACAACTGATAACTGAAAATTAAGGTAAAATGCTGTTTTGTCAAAATTTCAATAAGTATAGACCTGTCATGTAGGCAAGGGCCTTCTAGAGAGAGAAGGAGTAGAGATAGGTAGGCTACTTCAAAATACCTTCCTGGGACATACTTTGGTCAATGTTCCTATTATCTGAACAATTGTTTAGGGTCATGAAACTATTGTTAATAGATACAATTTGACTTTTGGAACATCTTTTCTCTCTTGCAAAACTACCACAAACTCACCATTATGGAGTTATTATATATTTGCACATTAGGGGGGGGGGGAGCATAGCATATATTAAATACAGCAATGGTCAGTTTACATATTTAATATATGCTATGCTTTACTCCCAACCCCCTAATGTGCAAATATATAGCCCAAATTTGTTTCTAAACTATTACAGATTCACAATTTCAAATATCCAGTCAATGAAAACAGAAATGATTACTATTCTATATGTGTAAATACAAGAATATTTGGACCAGAATAACAAAAGTTGTGAGTATGCTCTGTCAACCAGGGTGTTCCAGAATTCTAGCAACATCATGTATGGGTCTGTCCTGCTATCCAATGCCTTTGCCATGATGTGCTTGGCTGTTTGGACAGCCTTCTTGCTGAGGCCATTTGCCTGAGGGTATCATGGACTTGATGTTACATTTTCAATGTTCCAGCTTGATACAAACGTTTTGAATTCTTGTGATGAAAACTGCAGTCTGTTATCAGTTGTCATCTTTTCCAGGACACCATGACATGCAAAATGAACCTTGAGTTTACTGATTACCTGGAATGAGGCGGTTGAAGTCAACTTTCCATCTCAAACCATCAGCTGTAGTAATCTGTGGTGATAGGGTATTCTTGACCTCTAAATGTGAACAGATCTGCTCCAACATGCTGGAAAGGGTATGAAGGTATTTCCATGTTAATTAGGTGATCTTTTTGTTGCCTGTTTTGGAACTTGCAGCAAGTATCATAGGCATTGATCATTTTCTCAATATCTCCAGTGATATTTGGCCAAAACATGACAGTTCTGGCTCCCTCCTTTGTTTTTACAATTCCCAAGTGTGACAGGTGGAGTTGCCTCAACATTTCCGGCCTCAGTGCTTTGGGAATGACAACCCTTTCCCCTTTGAGAATGAGCCCATTGTTCACAACCAACTCATCTCTGTAGTTCCAATAAGGGTTAGTTGAAACAGGGGCATCTTTTTGGTTTTCAGGCCACCCATTTTCTATGATTTGCATCAATATGCTCAGTTCCTCATCTTGGAGCAACTCCTGTTGTATATGCTCCATCCTCTTTTCCTTGATTGGTATCTGTTTGAAGAAGGTGTGTATGGCAAGTTCTCCCTTGCTCTCAGCTTCCTTATCCACATTTGGGAGGTGCAATCAGGAGAGTGTATCTGCCACAGGTATTTCTTTTCCTGGTCTGTAGTGGAATGTCAGGTCATAAGCTGGATGGCCAACATCATACACTGTAATCTTGGTGGGGTGCGGTTTATTGCCTTGCTAAGGATAGCTTCCAGGGGTTTGTGGTCTGTTGTAACATAGACTTTTCAACCAAACAAGTACTGATGAAAATGCTTGCAGGCAAACATTATGGCCAACAACTCTTTCTCCATCTGAGAGTATTGTCTCTCAGTCTCACTGAGCAACCTTGAGGCAAACGCTACTGTGGCTCCATCCATTACAAGCTGGGCGCCAACTCCATGCTGGGAGGTATCAGTTACTACTTCAGTTAGTTTGGCATGCTGACTGAAGTAGGCCAGGTTCTTACAAATTGAGTCCTGGATTGTTTTCCGGGCAGCTTCATGTATACCATCCCATTTCCAAACCTTAGCTTTCATCCAATCACAAAGTGGCTGGTTTGATGTGGACTAGTTAGGTATGTATTGGGATAGGTAGTTGTACATTCCCAATAATGTATGTAGCTCCTCTTTGCTTTTAGGGGCTGGCATGTCTCGTATAGCTCTCGTTTTATTGGGATCTGGCTTTACTCCTTCTTCTGTCAAGATATGTCCAAAGTAGGATATGCTTGTAGCATCAAATATGCACTTATCTCTGTTAAATTTCATGCCTTTTTCTTTGGCTCTTAGAAGGACCTCTGCTAACTTCCTGTCATGCTCCTCGTCTGTGGCACCCATGCCAGCAATGTTGTCAATAATTAGCCCTATATCAATTCCTTCAAATGCTTCTTCCATTTTCTTTTGATACTCATCTTGGGCTGAAACAAGACCAAAGGGATATCGCTTCCAGCGATATCGGCCAAATACAGTGTTAAATGTGGTCAACTCAGACGACTTGTCATCTAAGACCATTGACCAATAACCACTCCTTGCATCCACTTTGAAAAATTTCTGGGCCCCTTCACATTTTGCTGCTATGTCTTTGAAAAGTGGAACTGGATGATGGGTCTCTTGATCCAGCGATTTAGATCTACTGGATCCAGACATATTCTTAGGGAACCATCACCCTTTTTGACCAATACAATAGAATTTACCCACTCTGTGGGCTTAGTGGTTTTTCTATTACCCCTAGTGCTTCTAGGCGTTCCAGTTCCTGTTTAGGTTTTGGCTGCAGTGCAAACGGCACACGTTTTGGTGGCTGGACAGTTGGTACTGCCCCTTCCTTAAGGTGTATGTGGCAGGTACTTGGGAGCCATCCAATACCATCAAACACGTCTGAGAATTCTTCCAGCAATCTATCAACTTTGATACGCCTTTGTTGTGGAGCTGCTGGTATTTCTGGAGAGATACTCATAAGGAACTTTATGAGGTTCAGTTTCTCGCTTGTTTGTCTGCTTAGGATAGGTCCTTTATCTGTTTCTACAACATAGAAAACATGATTCTGAGGACGCTGCTTTTTATACTGTAGCATTAGATTAATGGTTCCAACAACCTTCAACTGTCCTCCACTATAGCTTGTCTAAATGTCCTTAGTCTTGGTCAGTCGCGGAGAGGCCCCCTTGAGATTGAGAAAATCTGCAGTAGGCAACACATTCACCTCTGCTCCCATATCGATCTTGAACTTAATGTCAGTGTTGTACTGGGTAAGTCTTATTGCTACAAAGGGTTTCTTTGGAGCTTCTGCAGACAAACTGTCAATAGCTTCAATGTGGAATTCTTCTCCTTCGTCATCTTCTGCAGTCTCTACTTCATGTAAGTTCTTGCTCCTACATACTTTTGCAAAATGGTTAGGCTTATGGCATTTCGTGCATGTCTTTCCCTTTGCTGGGCACCTGTGCTCACGTGAGTATAAACCACCACACGAATAGCACAGTGGTGTTTTACTCTTTACTCTCCTCACTGCTTCTATTTCTTGTTTCATGCATGGTGGCTTCCCTGCTAAGTTCATTTGTGCCTGGGTCTCCTCAACTGTTTTGATAGCTCTACTGATCTGGATGGCTCATGCAAATGTCAATGTCCCACCTTCACTAAGAGCTTTTTTCTTATTCAGTCATTCTTTACTCCAAACACTAGTTTGTCGCAAATCATGTCATCTGCAGTGTCACCAAACTTGCAGTCAAGTGCTAGTAACTTCAGTTCTGTGGTGTATCCCTCCACGGTTTCACGTTCATTTTGATTCCTTTTGTGGAATATAAATCTTCCAAAAATCGGATTTGCACTTGGTTGAATGTGCTCATTGAACTTTCCCATATACACTCGGATTTTATTGTTTTCTTCAGCTGTCAGATTCCAAGTGTTAAAGATATCGCGACCTTTCTCACCAACCCAAATGAGCAGGTACGAACACTTGACAGATTCCGTCTTTCCACTCAGTGGTCCAGAGAACATGAGTTCGCAATACTGCTTGAACCTCTTCCATGCTGCCTTCAGGTTTGGTGAAGACCAGTCCATCATTGGGTGTGGTGTGCTGTCCATGATCCCGCTTCTGACACCATGTAATGTTTCCTCTCTTTTCTATTTCAATAGTTTATTGGAGACCCAAACACCTATAAGCAAAAGTAACAATAAGCATAAGCAAGCAAAGCACTATAACAAGCAAAGCTGGGTGCAAACATAATTAAAATAAGCAAAACATTTCAGTTGGGAAAGCAAAACTTTCAGGTATGGATCCACAGACTAAAGTCAGTGTTGCCATACAAACCAAATAAAAATCATCACCTTTTCAACAAAAATCACCAGAATTCAACAAAAATTTTCAAAAAATTGGTGGTAAATAATGATGGATCTTGTCCCCTGGCTCCTTTGACTAGACCCCTGCTCTGGTCAATCATCTAAATACTGTGGTTTGGAGGTATCATACAAAAGAAGCACCTTACTAACAAATGCAAGGGCCAGAGAGCATGCAATTCTGCCAACCAACAGAATGAGATTACATCATTAGCATAACAGCACTCATTTTGCAAACCCACAACTTCACAAAATGTACCTGGCTAGGTTGCCTCCCCCCCCCCTTGTGCAAAATTTGTTCTTGCTAGCTCTGTTAATTAATGTGTCAACTTGTGACCTTGGGAAATAATTCCCAAGACCAACCTTAATCTTGAAGAACTTTAGATCTAATGCTACATTTTATCTTTAGACTAACAAGTTAGATAAGCAGATTAGACATAAAAAAACAATAACAAAAGGGACAGTGAATACTTATAGTATCTAAATAGCTTTCTGTAAGTCCTGTCCTCAAATTGGTAGTGAAAAGGATGACTTGGCACAAAGACCAACTATTTGAAGTACAGAGCACTGTTTACTACTATTCAGTAGTTCCATATTAGACAAAAATTTATGTTCACTAATTAACTGTCCTTTCTACTACTTTTAAGCGAAAACCTTATGGTGATAATGTCCTAGTCGTAAATGGCAGTAAAAATTATACACCAGGAAATCACATCTGTTAATATTCAAATAATATTAAAATCTGTAATTCAAATCAAATCATATTAAATAATATATATAATCTGTTATTGCTTCAGATGTAGAGTTATCGGATGAGGCATGCCCCTGCTACTTGCATGGCAATTTTCATCAAAAAATGTTGAGCTTTTATCTGCAAAAAAAAAATTCAAAATTGCTTCAACAAGGGGTGACTCTGGACACTTTTTTTTGGGTGACTCCAGATGTTTTCTGCTATGTCTGGTTTTGCCCTGTACTGATGGGAGACTGTTTCCTAATCTGAAAAATGGAATTAGATGTAGCTGAGAGGTAGGAAATTGCAAAGTATTCCAGTTTCATTATAGAAGCCCTGAAGCTGAACGCTTCTTTCTTTTCTATGCCTCAAAGCCTGAAGTGGCATGATCTGTGTATTTTCTGTGTTGTTTTGTTCAGATGCTGATGATTAAAATCTTTTACACTTGTATGATAAACCCCCTACTGCTCAAGTTGTTCATTCATTGATGCATTATAGAAGCAGCTTTTTAATTATTTTCTTTTAGCTTAGCATAAGACAAGACATAGAGAAGGGACAGAATAGACAGAAAATATATAATTTGGGCTATACATTTGCACATTAGGGTTGGGGGTAAAGTATTTGGACAGTTTGAAGTTAGAAATAATTCTCTCTACTTAATATGCAGAATAATTGCACATAACACGTTAGGCATGTAGACCCACTAAACATACCCTCCCCCCTAATGCGTAAATATATAGCCCAAATTTATTTCTAAAGTATTATATTTTTATCTTACTTTGGTATATTTCATTAAAATTGAGCTCAGTGAAACATATTAGTAGAATACTATACAAGTACCTAATTTTCTTTTATGGATGGTTCAGAACTAAATTTGAAAGCAGAGTTGTCTTCTTGGTTCAGAATTAATCAGGCCTGCTGATATTCAGTTTGTAAATGGGAAGTCGTCTTTCTGAGGAACTGAAGAAGAATTTTCTTCTAAGAAGAGTTCCCTTGTGTATACCGATACAACACAAAAATACATGATCTTGAGCATATTGGTGCTAGTCATAGAAATAATGACAATGACAGTGTTCAGCAGAGCATTAAGCTTGTTTTTTACTCCCAAACAAAAGAAAGAGCTCACTGCATACCTCAAATGCTCACTACTGAACCATGGGCTGACTCTCTATGCAACAGGAAAGTTAGCCTACCAATGGGCAATAACTCTGAACATTAAATTCCCGTCAAGCTTGCAACTGAATGAGAGAGTTGGAGTGGACTGGATATAAGGGTTCATCAAGCAGAGCGCCACTTTGTCCATCAAAAACCTGAATGTACAAGCCAGGCTTATGATGCTGGCTTTAATGCCATTGTAATTGATTCCTTCTTTTAAAATCTTAAAGAGTTGTTTTGCAAGTATCATTTTCTTCCTGGTCAAATCTGAAAGTGCCATAGAACAGGAGTACCCGCAGTTGTGCAGGACTCAAAGGTGATTGCTAAAAAAAGGAGCAAAACAGGTGGTAGCCTATAGACAGTGTCAGCAGAATGAGGGAAAAATACCACAATGCTATGCTTTGTATCTGTAGATGGTCAGACAATTCTACTAGTGTTTGTTTTTCCAAGAGTCAAAGCTCTAGAGAGGATATATTGAGATAGATTGCCAAGCTGCACTGACTTACACCACTGCAGTGGAATGATGACCTTGGAAAATTTCCTGTGTTCCATTGAACACTTTCTAAAAGAGGTCAAACTCAGCAAAATAGACCCTGTCTTACTCTTGTTAGACAGCCATAAAAGCCAAATTTATGAAGAAGTAGTTTCTTTGTGCAAAAATAACATCATCCACCTCCTCGCCTTTCCTCCTTATTGCTCCCATAATCTCCTTCCCCTTGATGTTTAAGTTTATTTACCATTGAAACATGCCAGAAGAGGGTCATTTGACAATTAGATATAATTAAACCCTGGTCAGAGAATTTCAGTTCATGAAATAGCAAAGTTGTGCAAAAATTCCTATCTGGAAAAGCTGAATCCTCAAAACATCACAGCTAGTTTCAAGAAGATAGGAATTTGGCCTTAAAATCCAAATGTTTTCACAGAAGCCAATTTATGAACCACCTGAACAGAATGCCCTAGATCCTTCCAATATGGATTATCCTCACCTGGTTCAGTTTGCGCTTCATCTCCTGTCTTTATGTGTCAACAGCAATCATCACGAAAATTTCCTGTGGTCTAACTCCTGGATGTATCAGGCAAAACTGTAAGCAGTCCATGCAAAAATCTCAGGATTGGCAAAAGTAGAGTTGTGACAGAAATACCAGAAAAAAGAGAACTAAAGCAGAGACTGAGCTTAGGCTTGCTAAGAAATAAGAAAAAGTCAAAGGTTTCATTCATTGCTGGCAAAACTGGAGACAACATTTCAGACACACACATGCAGCTCAATGACGAGTTGGATGATAAGTCTTCACATGTTGGAAGTATCAGTGAGCTTGAGACTAATAAAGAATTTTCTTGCTGAAATTTTGCACTTTTAAAATTTATGATGGGAAAGAAGCAAAACTCTGCTGGTTACAATGTTTGTGAAATGGAAGAGATTAATGGAGAGTAGCAGAAATGAACTACCTGTGCAAGTCTAGTGGGTAGTTCATCTTCCCTGATTGTCAAGACAGTGCAGAAAGTGACTTTCAAGACATTATTATGAAGCTTCCTGTACCATTTTCAGTAGGAGGAACTGGGTGAACAGCCAAAACTCTTGCGTTTGTCTGTGATTCGCCCAACTGTCTGTAAGATAAGTTAAATGTCACATTTAACTTGTATTTTGTATGAATTAAAAAATAATATTATCTGAATACATTATTACAAGCATTAATTAATGAGTGTCCTGAAATGCCCTGTGTGTGTCCAAAGTCATCCTGTGGTTGGGGTGACTTTAGATATTTGAAGAGGGCATACATTTTTGGGCCTCACCAAGAAACCACTCAATGGGAGTTGTTAAAAAAAATCATGAAGAAAAGTGAATAATCGAACTCTCTAAATACTGTGTAATATGAAAAGTCGAATAATATGTTTATGTTTAAAAAGAGAGCTTGTGTCTTTAGAAATATGTACTGTAGGGGTCAAAAACCTCAAACGTACAGCTTTCCCCCTTTTCTCCTACCTACCTACACTCCTTCTCCCTCTAGTGTGCATTGACCTTTGAAGAGCTTTAAAATTTGATTGTGTTGTAAGTGAAACCTTGCAAAATAGATCTTCTTATTGAATTAAGCATAAGAAAAGTACTTTCAGCTTCACAACTGTGCTCATTCCCAGTTTGTGAGGTTTCAAAAATCTACAAATACATTACCTAAACTTAGAAAAAACTATTGCTATGGCTTCAAATTCTGCTCAAGTTAGAGGAACTGCATTTTTAATTCTGAAACCAGAGAAAAAGAAAACAAAAAAGTAAGGTATAATGTTGTTTGTCAAAATTCCAGTTGGTAGAGATCTGCCAAGTAGGCAAATTTCCAAGACTTGGAAATCAGAAGAGGGTTAACATAGTAGCTGGGTAATACCTTTCCAGAGTATGTTTTGGCCCTAGATTCATTAATGAAATTTTCATTTTCCTCACCTAACCCTTTTTCAAGTTAACAAAGTTAGCTTGTCTAGAATTTTACCCTAGACTAGTATATTTTGCATTGTTTTGAATCTTGCAATCTGTAATATTATTCGTTAGGAAAGGTTTGTTGCCATATTAAATTGATGAGATCCAGTTTTTCCCAAGTTATTTGTTTCAATACTGGATAAAACTATTATTTGAAAAGATTTTCAACAGGAAACAAAGGTTGAACAAAGTGTCCAAATCACAGACCGAGGCAATCTTAGACAGATTTAATATAATACAAGTGTTTCAAAACAGAGTTATTGTATTTAAATAGCCTAGGCTGTTACAGTAACCTTTATCCAAATTTAAACGTAGAAAAACCAGAAGTTTTCCAAGACTAAAGTCAAACAATCCCATCCTGTCTAGTTCTAACTATGAAGCAATCCAAACTATCTAAACTTACATACATAGTGTCCAAGATTAGAAGCATGTTGTCTATGTTTAGGAAGAACACTTTTAAATCAAGATATCTGTCCAGGATTAGGCACTGCCTGAGTACTGGTGGTATCAAAATTTGGAGAAAGAGATTTTACTCATAATTTGGGTTAATTTAAATTGGGTTAATTTAAGGTTTGGGTAATTTTGGGTTTTGGGTATTTGGGAGCCATATGAAGGCTTAATTCCAAAATTTTTGTAATAGATTGAAAAATCTTTAGCACCTTACAAAAAAGATTTAAAGGAAATGGGAACTTCCTGGGTTGGTGTAAAGAGGGGAGGGAGGCTTTGAATAGATTGGGATGGAGGAGCTTGCGTGGTTGTGTTGGCCTCAGGTTGCTTGGTGAGTTATTAGTAGTTCTTAGTTAGTAGTAATAGTAAGTTATTACCTTATAAGATAGACAAAGCCCCTTATCTTCAAATTTACCTTTAAAAAAGATGGATTACAATGGAAGGAAACTCAATGATATGGTTTAGGCTATAGAAACATGCTGCTTATTATAAAGCCAGAATTCTATTGTTAGTGTTGTCTCAGGGTTATATCTGGGACCATAAGAGAGATAGGTGTAGAAAATGACCATGGTATTTGGAAAGAGCATAAGATAGGCAATCTGATGATACTATTTTTTTTCATAATGTTTGCTTTAGAAGAGCCATCCAACTGTACATTTACCTATTTCATAATAGGCTAGTTCTACTCTTCTCTTTGTTGCCTGAGCAGCATTACCACTTATAGAATTTTAGGGTAGCATTTTCTATTTCTAATTGTTAAACATAATGGAAATATATCCTTTATATATGTTAGATATATCAAGTGGGAATATACAAAATAATGGAAATATATCTGTGTATTTGTCCATCAAGGAAAGTAGAGGATAAATGTGAACCAATGCACTTTAAGAATAAAACAAGTAAGTAGTCTATTTATAACTGTTTTAAAATCGGGGTGGCAAATGCTTTCATTATACCTCATTTGTATAACACATAGATGTCACTTTTTTGACTGAAAGTAAACAAAAACTGGTGTCAGAGCTGTAAAATTAAAAATCCCACCAAAGTGCCAAATTTTAACAAGAAGGCACATGCAAATCCAATTTTTATGGTAAATTTAAGTCTTTCCTACTACAAATAAGCTTGAAAAAACTAGTAAAATGTATAGAAAAATTTCTTTAAGAATTTACTTAAGAAAACTAGGTCCCAAACCTGAAATAAGATAATCATAAGCAACAAGCAAATGCATAAGCTACACATAATACTGCACACATATATAATGCAAGCAAGTCATGACAAGCAAATGTTCATGTCCTGGCATATTATATCTTCCTTCCTTTTGGAAATAGTTTGTTCATCACAGGTTTAGTCTTGACAGGAGCTTCAATTGTTGGCCACTTCTTTTGGCAACAGCACTTCCAGGACATTTGTCCACTTTGACCTCAGAAGCCAGGGAAGCTGCAGTAATTTCCTGGGTCATGAGGGACAGTGATTTTGTCCTGCTGGCGTGGCAAGAGTGTATGTCCTCTATATGGAACAAGTCTGGTGATTGTGGCCATGAATTGAATACTGAAGCATTGGTGATGTCTGAACCAGAGTCACAAGTCTCATTATCAGCAATTATGATTTTCTGCTAATTGCTATTCCTGCAGTACACTCTGTTTGCTTTGTTCTATTCTAAACACAATCATGGTGAATTGACTTTTTTGAGGACTGTTGTAGACTTTTAAGTCTGATTGTTGGAACTTTTCTAGTCAAACTTTTTGAGCTGTCAAAAATTGACTAAGGCTTTTAAATTGTATACACCAAACGAAATTTTTTCTTTTGCTTGGCAGTTTTTTTTTACAGAATGTCTTTGTTAGTTTTCACTTACTAAGGGGGCTGGGAGTGGCAAACCTCCATATAATGGTTTTCACCCATGGATATTATAGTGATATTCTTTTGATGCCTACTTTTACTAATACTACAAGTAACAACTCACTGCTGCACCAAGCTGCCTGAGGTCAACACAGCTATGCATGATCCTCCTACATCCCAAACTTTTCAATACTACCCTCCCAGGAAGCTCCCATTTACCTTATACGTTTCCTTACAGGATTCTCCGACCCCAACCTGGGACAACATAAGCACTTAACTCACTGTGTTATTCACGTCTGCCTTTTTTCCTTGTTTTCAAGATGTAGGACTCAAGACCTTCACAATTCAGGGTTTCTGAATATGGATATCATAATAGTATCTTTTTTTGTTTATCCTTTCATTTAACACTTTATGATGGTGTTATCAAGACGAATTTACAAAAAAACCCACATAGATATGATAATGAGCTTTGAAACAGGCCATTAAACATGTCTCAGCAATGTTGCTGTAGCCTGCTAGTTCTGATAGTCAGCTGATGATATATAAGCCTACTAAGCAGGCTGGAATAGTAAATTTGTAAGAGGGGGACATTGCGGATGGGGTTTTTGACAATCTAGATTATAATCATACTCTTTTCATACCTCCTAGCAATTCAACTCTAAAAATGGCATCATTACATGACGTTTTTATGTCATATGGTACTTTATCAAGGTTTCATAAGGACTAAAATATAAAAAGCACGTAACTGCATTCAAATGAATCCTTATCTATCCTTTATAATTTTTCAGTGCCCTACTACCAGCAAAGAAAAATAAGAAGAAAAAAGGAGACATATTGCTGTTTAAAAATTTGATTGCTATTCAATGCAGGGGACTGTAATTTCCCTGTGATTAGTTTTTTACCATGATGATTCAACTGCTGCATTTTTTGTTTTGATCTGACACTATTTTAGAGGGGTTTTTGCTCTTTCGAAATTCTTGTAATTAAGTTTTAGAAATCTATTCTTACTATTAAGATTAAGCAAAATAATAGATGCTATTCCCGAATCAGATTCAAATGGTAATTCTTTATCCCTAGACAGTTCTATTTTTTCAAAATGCCCTTCTAAACTTCTAGTTATTATGGTTTGTGGTTTGCCCTTTACTAGGTTGCAGCTATTGCTGCAATGATGCCTGACTTATTGTGCAAAAACAAAATAGGAGAGCAGATTGATCTTGTATTTTGTTGAAAAATGTATGTAGGGTTATATTTAAAATTGTATAAAAATAGTAATAGGATGTCAGACTTAGTTTTAGTTTGTCTCTATTCCTATTCTTACTGTCAGGAAGAGTTTTTTTTTTGCATGTCCAGATAGAAAATAAAAAAAAGCCTTTTTTTTTATTTAGTGAATGAAGAAACGACTTTCATTCCTGGTCCTATACTTAAGCTTCAAAATGACTATAGCAGTGAAAATTTATCCAATATTCTGACAGAGAAGATTTTTGGTGAAGATACGGATATGGTATTTCATTTTGCCGAGGGAAGCTTGAGATGTCACAAACTTATTTTATGCCCAAAAAGTCCTTTGCTTTATAAGCTCACAAGCAACTCACCTCTAGGATCTGAACTGCATTTCAGCTGTCCTGATGTCAGGTATATTTGATATTCTTTTTCTGTTTCTTTGGGTTAATACATAATGTGTTTTTATCATGCAATAAATTGCATAGCGGTTTGCTTCTAACCAAGTCTAATTTCTGCCAAAATAGGATTTCAAGCTGACCATTGGAGTAAAAAAGGTTGACAAAAAATGTTTCCAGAATTGGTGCAAAAGTGCACTGGAGCAAGGGCACAAAGCTATAACAAATATGTCATTGCATATGAAAAGATCTGTAAAGAAATCCTTGAATTAGGGCAGGCTTGTTATTTAATGTTGAACTCTAGATGTTGCAAATACTATGGTCAAATCTAACTTAGGTTTTTGAAAAGATCTTTCGAGTTAACGGCCCAACTTATGTGAATGACCAATTTTAAATGAAAAAGCTGGCCAGTAAATTGAATCAGAAAGTTAAGACAGGAAAAATTATATGCAGGACCTTGCTTTTTTGTCTAGGGTTGTATCATGGCAAAACATTATTTGACATTAAAACTTTAGGACTTCTTGTAATGCAAAAGAATAAAATAGAGAAAAAAAGAAAAAATATGTTTCTGGAGGCTAACTACCTATAGCATCCTAAGAATGATATCCAAATACATATAAATTATTAAAAAAAAAATAAAGGAGCGACTTTTAAAATCAAAACAAAGAATTTTTCTGCATATTAGGGGAAGAGAGTGCTGACAATGTGTTCAACAGTAAACTTTTCAGTTCAAATGTATTGAAGAAAAATCAGTAAATAAATCACTTGCAATCACCAACTGACTATTATTTTGCTCCTCAAAATGCTTTTAGTTAAGCAATAGTTAAATTTAAGTGTAAAAAGTGGAGGTTTGAGGGTCGGTGGGTCCTCTCATACCGGGTAATTTCTGGTTGTTTTGAATTTTAATGTTGCTTGTACTTTGTTTGAAGAATTTTTTTTCCTTTACATAAAGTTCATTAAGTCTTTCACATTTTAAAATATAAATAAAAAATAATAACAAAAACTAAGAATTGAGATGCCAGACAATGATTACACTGGTAGTATGTGCTTTAGTGTTGAATATAAAGTTTGTTATATAATGTAAGAACATTACAATATTTTGATCTTATTCATATAATGCCAAAAGGTTAGTTATAAGATTCCCCTGTCTATACTTTTTCAGACTGAGTACCTTCCAGCATATGATTGAGTTAATCTACTTGGGAATAACAAAAATCACAGATTCTGAAATAGAGGAGCTGAAATCAGTAGCGAAAATATTCATGATATCATTCGGTCAAAGTGAAATTGTGAAACTTAAATTAAAAAACCCAAATTCAAACTTTTCAAGGAAGGAATTTGTTTCAAAAATTCCTGATAGAGAAAGGAAAACAGCATGTGATGCAATCATGGTAGACAGCGTTAATGACCACCCTATTAATGAAAAAGGATATGGCAAAGATGAACTTGTGGCTCAAAGATTGCAACAAGACATTGGTAAGGTCAATATCAATGGCCAGATAAGGACTCGAAAGACAAATTTCAGTGACCATCCATATTTTAATCAGGCTCAGAAAAGAACATTGTCTACTAAACTCGAGAAAGGAAATGGTCAGAGAGCTATGGTCAATAACATTTTAAACGATGACACGGCCACTTTTGTTCGTAATATGGAATCTAAATCCAATTCTGAAATTCGAGTTGCATATAAGAAGTCTGGCTTAAGACGCCGCACTAAAACCCGAAAGGAGAAAAAAGGTAAAACTGATTTACGTTTTTGGGCTTATATTCACTCTTGCTGATTTACATTAAAATTAAACCAATTGTCTATTTAAGTAAATAAGTTTGGAAATAAAATTGTTGCCCCATAGAAGACGGAAAATAGATACATTGGTGAAGACTAGATTTTGTGTTTATGTTTACCAAAAGTTTTTTTTTATGTTATTCTAGATTATAAATCGTACGGTAATATGTTTTTGGGGTAGTTTGTGAGTTATTTCTAATTCTTGGGCCAATTCCAACTGGATCCATAAATTTTGGCTCATTAA